>NC_047055.1:57435215-57735215 GCF_011762595.2 Tursiops truncatus
TAATGGTTTTGGATAGGTTTGGAGGCCTAGAAAGCATTCTAGATTCTAGTAGTGTGGATTGGAGAGACACTGGCATAAGTACCTCCAGGGTTTAGAGTGTACCCATTAGCCTCATGCAGTTTGATGGCAAGGATTTATAAACTTCAATGTTGGCACACCCCAGGGGGATCAAAAGTAATTCATTTTTTCTTTACTATGTCTTTGTAGCAGGAATAAAAAGATCCTATGTTAACTAAGAAAAATTAGGCCTCTCCATTTCCAGCCCTGAAAATGAGAGTAATCCTGAAAAGTGCAACATTTTGGCTTCCTCAGTGAATGACTTGGCAGCACACAAATAATATACCAGTGACGGTTAAGCTTCTCAGGATGAATCATCTCTATTTTCAGCATTAGGAATCCATATCTCTGATACTCCCCAGGGTAGCCTACTAGGAGCCAGCTTAAAAAAAAATAAGTTAAGGATTTCACTTTCAATTTTATCTACTGCTGTACTGTGTCTTTTCAAAAGACAGGGTACTATCTTAAGTAGCGAGAGAATGGCAGGGACATATGTTCATTCCACAGCTCACACAAGCATGAAACTACACTTTATATGTCTATTTGAATCCATACCAAAATGCGTGAAAGAGTTCATTCTTTATTTGACAGTTAGCTTTGGAAAGGCTGTCTCCTTAGGAACCATCACTGTAATTGATATTCAGATGTGTGTATCAGTTTGAACAGATCAAGAGATAGCTCTCATACTTTACAAGATAGCTATTAAGTAAGAGCACCGCAAATAACCTCTAGTGTAAATAAATGAAACTGTAGGTATTTCTAGTGGATTCATCCTTCTTTTGATTTCAAAGTAGAAATTTTGATCATGTCATGACATGCATGAGGAAATTTATGCATTTGATTACTCTGGAAGAAAAGGTTATTGAAGAATGCTTCATTTTATGCCATGTATGCCTTCTGTAAAAAATTATCAATTGTATCTTTAATTTGGACACATTTTTGGTGTAAAAAAATACATGATTTCATGCAACCCAGACAGAATATACCATATCAATATTATTGTGAAGTGAGATTCTTCAGGGCTTGAATAAGTTCAGAAATACAGAAAAATTTTCAGGCCATATTATACAAAAACAGTTGATCATATGGTGACCATATGTCAATAAATATTTTAAAAAACATTTAAATCAATTATGTATTATGTAGGCACTTAATTTGCCATTTGACTAAGTTTATTATTCCAAATTAATGTAATTCAACAGAAATTTATTGAATATAATGTTTTCTGTATCTTTTTCTCTCGATTCCAAATAAATTAATCCTATTTCTTCTTGCATCCAGAGCCCTACTATCATTTTAGGTAAAAGTCTTCTGTAAATTTTCATTTTCTTACTAGTATCATTCTTCTAAAATAGCTATACTTTAGTCCGGGGTGGACAAGGATATGAAGATAAAGCAGGCAAAGAACCAAGATGAGGTAAGAAATAAAATGAATTTCCTGAAAGCTCTTAAGAGGAAGGGGCTGTTTCATATACTTTATTATAGTCAGAAAGCAAGTGATCAGTAACTGTGACTGCATTATTATAATATTTAATTTTCCTATGAGGTCAAAATATGATTTATCCTTATTATCCTCAGTTAACAGATAAGGAAACTTTGGTTATTCCCAGACACTCTTCCATATGAATTTTAAAACTTATTTAGTTCAGGGTTTCCCTGGTGGCGCAGTGGTTGGGAGTCTGCCTGCCGATGCAGGGGACATGGGTTCGTGCCCCGGTCCGGGAGGATCCCACGTGCCGCGGAGCGGTTGGGCCCATGAGCCATGGCCACTGAGCCTGCACGTCCGGAGCCTGTGCTCCACAACACGAGAGGCCACAGCAGTGAGAGGCCCGCATACCGCAAAAAAAAAAAAAAAAATTATTTAGTTCAATCGCAAGGGAAGTCACTTTCAGGTTCTGATTGGAACTCAACCTAAAAATTACTGACTTGTTATTGGTAGTAGAGGGAAAAAGTACCACTACATAAGTATGCATGTATCAGGATATTATAGGCAGCCTGACTTTTAATTGTACAAAAATTGGAAGTGATCTGAATGACCACTCAATAGAGGAATACATTGTGGTGTACCAAACTACAGATTTTTGTGATTCTAGTAAAAAGAATGCATTATATCTCTATATCTTGACCTGGATGGATGTACAAGATATTTTATTAAGTGAAAATGCAATTTAAAGAGTAATGTGTATAATATGATCCCATGTTTGTAAGAGAAAGGTATGGAAAAGCACATACCAGACTGAGGACATTGGTTATGTCAGTGGAGTGCATATGGAGAGGAGTTGGGGAAAGAATAGTGTTTATTTTTTATATTTATTTTTTATACATATTACAATGATCGTATATTATTTTTGTAATTAAAAAGAAATAAATCATAATGTCTTTCTAAAAACAAATCAAGCAACAATATATTATAGTGATTTTTCTCTAAATGATGGATTACGGTTGCTTATATTTTACACATTGTTTTACTTTTGTGGCATGAATAAAATTTATTTTATTGGGGGCATAATAGTTGCCTCACAGCATAGTTGTAAAGATGAAATGAAATATGAAAATGAAGCCCTGCCAGATAGAAGACTCTTAATGATAGTAGCTGCCTTGGTCATAGGGACAGTAGGTCAGAAGAGAAATAATTTGTATTTAGGTGCAGAGATAATGAAGGTAGTACTTGAGGTGGGCTTTGAGGAATGGGTAGGATTTCCACATGTGAATATGGGGTGATGGGCAAGTAGATGACAAACACAGAATGTGTTCAGGGAAATTGATTACAAGAAATGTGTTTTCAAAAATTGACAAAAGAAAAGAAAAGAGGGTGATGGTGCTTTGAAAGAATTACTTGGTCCAGGAAATGTGTTTTGAGATAGGGAAACCTAAGAACATTTGCAAGCAGAAGAGAAATAGAGATTGAAGATCAAATTTGAGAATCAGTAACTCCTTGATGGAACAAAGCGTAGAGAATGTAGGTAGGGATGAAATCAGGACATGAGTAGAGGTGTGGCTTTGGCAAAGGGAGGTATACTTTATTAAAGACAGAACAAAACAGAGGGATGCAAAGTAATTTTTAAGCTGGATAGAAAGAAAGTTGAGAGAACTTTCATATTGGAAATCTTTAATTAAAAAAAAGTCAATAAAAGAATAAGAAGGCTAGGGTGGGGTTGAGTACTTTGAAGAAAGCTTGGAACACTTAAAATGGAGAAGACCACAAGAGAGTTACTAAAGATATTTAAAGGGATTGGTAATCAGCAGCAAAAGCCTAGCTGAGATCAAAGCACATAATCATCATGGTTTTGCAACTTTTTCACTGAAACCCTGTGCCTAAGAAGTAAGAGTGAATGGCAGCCATCATCCACAGCTGGAAATTAGTCTAGCAGGGACTGCTGGTGGTCCCCCAATATCTACTCTCCCCTTTTTCTACAGTAAAAGAACCTATAATTTTTTTATCTGGACACATGAATACCCAGAAAAAAACTACATTTCCTCGTTTTATTTCCAATTAGTTATTGCCATGTGACTCTGTTCTGAATGATAAGATATGACCAGAAGCAATGCACACAAATTCCAGGTTATGCATTTAAAGAGAAAAGATACCACTTGCCCTCCTTTTTTACTCCTTCAAGGAGGTACTAGATGGAATACAGATGTAGGGTGGGTCATTTTGGACTATGTGGAGGAGGAGAGCATCTTAAAATGATGGATCATGAAAATAGAAATAATCTGGACTCCACATGAATTCACAGAGTAAGACATACTAACTTAAGGGGAGTGAAGTAACCAAGATGGTGGCAGAGGTCATTCCTGACTTTGCTTCCCCTCTCAAGAACAACTAACAACTATTCAAGAACAAGACACCATTGAGTGAATTCTAGAACACAGAGGTGAGGCTGAAGCACCCCCGTGCACCAGAGACCAAGACAGACTACAGTAGAAGGATAAAAGATGTGGCTACACATTTACTGCACTGCCCCTCCCGCAGACCAGTATAGCACCACGTGGAGAGGTCTCATCTGAGCCTCTGATTCCTCCAGTGGGAAAAGAGAATCCAGGAGAAAACAACCATCCCCCCACCCCTGAGTCTTGTGGGTCACTTTGTGGAAGTCCCTACTCGGATCTTGCCTAATAAGGATTGCAAGGGAATCTGTGGGGCTCAAACACTAGGAATCTGATGGTGATGGAGGAGGGAGAAGGGCTTGCACTAACCAGTACACAGATCTTTGCAGACCAAGTTCATACCTGCAGTGCCCAAGTGGTAATCCAAATCAGTGGGTGGCTTTGCTCATCTGCCGAACCAAGTTGGTGGTGCACTCTCACCAGGGAACTTGGTGGGGTGCAGATCTGACTGATTCAGATCCTTAAATAAGGATTTTTGCCAGCCCTGGAGCCTGGTTTGCCCACACGCAGGCAAGGGGCTGAGTCACAGCCACACCTGCTATGGAGAGTGACTCCCAGCCACGTGTGATCAAGGGGATAGTGGAAATACCTGGAAGCTGTAGAGCTCAGTGAAGCTCAAGCTGAGAGGCAAGCAGGTAGGCAGAACTGATTGCCCTCAGAGCAAAACCAGTACTGGGCATGTAGAGTTCCCCTGCTATGGATAGACAGGAGGATTAATTTATAGCCATGGCTGAGGGTACTTCCTAGCCCCTCCCAACCAGAGACACTGTTTGGGAAATTGAGAGTTGCTTGGAGCAGCCCCCTCCCCTTGCTGCCCAGGCAAAGAAGCTGAGACACAGCCCCACCTGCTTTGTCTCCTGGTCCCATCTGACAAGAAGTGTTGGCAAGAACACCTGAAAACTGTATGGCCAAGTGGTGGTTGAACTGGGAGAAGGGCAGGCAGAGTTTATAGTTTACAGAGAAAATCCAGTTGCCCTGTTTGGTCAGGGAACTTAGGGCATAGGTCAGCTTGAGTTAAAACCAAAAGAGAGCCTTACCAAGCTTTACAAACACAGAGTTTCTTCTCCCACTGCACTTAGGGAAACTAATTCATAGTCCCACTCATTGCTGAATACAGCCTTTAGACTGTTGGACCAGGGAACCCAGCCAGAGCATGCATGAAGCTGTGTAGCCCATCCAACTGTCCTACATACAGTGGTACTTGAACAAAGGGCACAGCCTATGATTTTCCCTGTCTGCAGAACAAAACCAGTGGCTTCCCCTTACCAGGGAATTCAGTGCACTCTTGCTGATTCGGGTCCCCAAACAATGAGCTGTATAGGCCCTCGTTCCTGTCCTGCTGCCTGGCCAGAGCAGGAAAACTAATTCATAATCCCATCTACTGCTGAATATAATACCCCATCCATCTAGGAAGTCTGACCAAGAGAATCCAGACAACCACAGAGCCCATCCTACAGCTTCACTTGGCTAGGGAAGCACACCAGCAGTCCTATCCAGCTGTTTTCAGCCAATGGCACACCTCTCCATCCCCATCCTCAGAGCTTGAAGAGTTATCTGACCCCAAAATAGAAAATAAATATCAGGCCCCACCTGTCCAAGGCCATTATCAGCAGACACACGCAGAAACCCAAACTGAGCTGATGGGTGATGATGTGTCTCTGCCAAAGCAAAACCTGTAAAATCCAGAAAAGGAGCCCAATTGCTCAAATGGGAAGATACCAACATAAAGAATCAAGGATAATGAAAAACTAGGTAAATATTACACAACCAAAGGCAACCAATAAAACTCTAATAATGTAAAGAAATGGAGATCTATGGACTATCAGATAAAGAATTCAGAATAGTCCTCTTAAGGAAGTTTAATGAACTACAAGAAGACTCAGACAGACAACTAAACAGAATTAGGGAAACAATGTAAGAACAAAATGAGAAGTTTGGCAAAGCTATAGAAACCATTAACAACAACAACAACTGCAACAAATATGAACAGAAATCCTAGAGTTGAAAAATACAATAATTGAAGAATTCAGTAGCAAATTTCAAAAGCAGACTTGACCATACAGAAGAAAGAATCATTCACTTGGAAGATGGCACATTAGAACTTATCCACTCAGAGGAGCAAAAAGAAAAAAGAATGAAAAAGAGTGATGAAAGCCTACAGGACTTATGGGACACAATGAAAAGGAACAATATTGCATAATGGGAATTCCAGAAGGAGAAGAGAAAGAGAAAGAGACAGAAAGTATATTTAAAGCAATAATGGCTGAAAACTTCTCATACATGGGAAGAGCAAAGCACATCCAGATCCATGAGGTCCAAAGGACCCCAAATAGTTTGAACATGAATAGGGCTTATATTGAGAGACATTATATTGATAATTAAATTGTCAAAAGTCAAAGAGAAAGAAGGAATTTTAAAAGCAGCAAGAGAAGTTACATATATGAGAATCTCCATGAGATTATCAGCAGATTTTTCAATAAAAATATTTCAGACCAGGAGAGAATGAGATGGCACATTCAGAATACTGAAGGAAAAAAAAAATAACAAAAGAAGACGCTGGAGTAGAAGGACATTCTCTCACTCCCTCTTGCAAGAGCACAGGAATCACAACTAACTGCTGAACATTCATCAACAGGAAGACACCAGAACTCACCATAAATGATATACCACGTCCAAAGAAAGACAAAGGATAAGCCAAAATGAGACAGTAGGAGGGGTGCAATCACAATAAAATCACATCCCATAACTGCTGGGTGGGTGACTCACAAACCGGAGAACACTTACACCACAGAAGTTCACCCACTGGAGTGAAGGTTCTGACAAAGGGAGGAAGAATTCCTAGAGAACCAGACTTTGAAGGCTAGCAGGATTTGATTGGAGGACTTTGACAGGACTGGGGGAAATGGAAACTCCACTCTTGGAGGGCACACACAAAGTAATGTGCACACTGGGATACAGGGGAAGGAGTGGTGACCCCATAGGAGAGTGAACCAGACCTACCTGCTGGTGTTGGAGGGTCTCTCCAGTGGCAGGGTGTGGCTGTGGCTCACCGTGGGGACAAGGACACTGGCAGCAGAAGTTCTGGGAAGTACTCCTTGGTGTGAGCCCTCCCAGAGTCTTCCATTAGCTCCACCGAAGAGACCAGGTAGGCTCCAGTGTTGGGTCACCTCAGGCCAAACAACCAACAAGGAGGGAACTCAGCCCAACCCATCAGCAGACCAGCAGATTAAAGTTTTACTGATCTCTGCCCACCAGAGCAACAACCAGCTCTACGCACCACCAGTCCCTCCCATCAGGAAACTTGCACAAGTCTCTTAGATAGCCTCATGCACCAGAGGACAGACAGCAGAAGCAAGAACTACAATACTGCAGCCTGTGGAACAAAAACAACATTCACAGAAAGATAGACAAGAGGAAAAGGCAGAGGGCTATGTACCAGATGAAGGAACAAGATAAAAGTCCAGAAAAACAACTAAATGAAGTGGAGATAGGCAACCTTCCAGAAAAAGAATTAAGAATAATGGTAGTGAAGATGATCCAGGTCTTGGAAAAAGAATGGGGACAAAGATCGAGAAGATACAAGAAATGATTAACAAAGACCTAGAAGAATTAAAGAACAAACACCTAGAAGAATTAAAGAATTAAAAAAAACAGAGATGAACAATACAATAACTGAAATGAAAAATACACTAGAAGGAATCAATAGTAGAATACCTGAGGCAGAAGAATGGAAAAGTGACCTGGAAGACATAATGGTGGAATCACTGCCGTGGAACAGAATAAAGAAAAAAGAATGAAAAGAAATGAAGACAGCCTAAGAGACTTCTGGGACAACATTAAATGCGACAACATTCACATTATAGGGGTCCCAGAGGAGAAGAGAGAGAGAAACAACATGATAAAATATTTCAAGAGATTATAGTCAAAAACTTCCCCAATATTGAAAAGGAAATACCCACCCAAGTCAAAGAAGCACAGAGAGTTTCAGACAGGATAAACCCAAGGAGAAACACACTGAGACACATAGTAATCAAATTGGCAAAAATTAAATACAAAGAAAAATTATTGAAAGAAGCAAGGGAAAAAGGACAAATAACATACAAGAGAGCTCCCATAAGGTTAACAGCTGATTTCTCGGCAGAAACTGTACAAACCAAAGAGGAGTGGCATGACATATTTAAAGTGATGAACGGGAAGAAACTGCAACCAAGATTACTCTACCCAGCAAGGATCTCATTCAGATTTGACAGAGAAATCAAAAGCTTTACAGACAAGCAAAAGCAAAGAGAATTCAGCACCACCAAACCAGCTCTACAACAAATGCTAAAGGAACTTCTCTAAGTGGAAAACACAAGAGAAGAAAAGGACATACAAAAACAAACCCATTATAATTAAGAAAATGGTAAGAGGAACATACATATTTATAATTACCTTAAACGTGAATGGATTAAACACTCCAACTAAAAGACACAGGCTTGCTGAATGGATACAGAAACAAGACCCATATATATGCTGTCTAAAAGAGACCCACTTCAGACCTAGGGACACATACAGAGTTAAAGTGAGGGGATAGAAAAAGATATTCCATGAAAATGGAAATCAAAAGAAAGCTTGAGTAGCAATACTCGTATTAGATAAAATAGACTTTAAAATAAAGAATGTTACAAGAGACAAGGAAGAAGAATACATAATCATAAAGGAATCAATCCAAGAAAAAGATATAACAATTATAAACACCCAATGTAGGAGCACCTCAATACATAAGGCAACTGAAAATAGCTCTAAAAGAGGAAATCAAAAGTAACACAATAACAGTGGGGGATTTTAACACCTCAATACACCAATGGACAGATCATCCAAACAGAAATTTAATAAGGAAACACAAGCTTTAAATGAAACAATAGAGCAGATAGATTTGCTATTTATAGGACATTCCATACAAAAACAGCAGATTACACTTTCTTCTCAAGCATGCACAGAACACTCTCCAGGATAGATCACATCTTGGGTCACAAATCAAGCCTCAGTAAATTTAAGAAAATTGAAATCATATCAAGCATCTTTTCTGACCACCACGTTATGAGATTAGAAATCAATTGCAGGGAAAAAAAATACAAACACATGGAGGCTAAACAATATGTTGCTAAATAGCCAAGAGATCACTGAAGAAATCAAAGAGAAAATCAAAAATTACCTAGAGACAAATGACAACAAAAACACAATGATCCAAAACCTATGGAATGCAGCAAAAGCAGTTCTAAGAGGGAAGTTTATAGCAATACAAGTCTACCTCAAGAAAAAAGAAAAATCTCAAATAAACAATCTAATGTTACACCTAAAGGAACTGGAGAAAGAAGAAGAACAACAAAAACAAGTTAGCAGAAGGAAAGAAATCATAAAGAACAGAGCAGAAATAAATGAAATAGAAACAAAGAAAACAATAGCAAAGATCAATAAAACTAAAAACTGGTTCTTTGAGAAGATAAACAAAATTGATAAACCATTAACCAGACTCATCAAGAAAAAGAGGGAGCATACTCAAATCAATAAAATTAGAAATGAAAAAGGAGAAGTTACAAGAGACACGGCAGAAATACAAAGCATCCTAAGAGACTACTACAAGGAACTCTATGTCAATAAAATGGACAAGCTGGAAGAAATGGACAAATTCTTAGAAAAGTATAACCTTCCAAGACTAAACCAGGAAGAAACAGAAAATATGAACAGATCAATCAAAAGTAATGAAATTGAAACTGTGATTAAAAATCTTCCAACAAACAGCAATCCAGGACCAGATGGCTTCACGGGTGAATTCTATCAAACATTTAGAGAAGAGTTAACACCTATCCTTCTCAAACTCTTCCAAAAAATTGTGGAGGAAGGAACACTCCCAAACTCATTCTATGAGGCCACCATCACGCTGATACTAAAACCAGACAAAGATACTACAAAAAAAGAAAATTACAGACCAATATCACTGATGAATATAGATGTAAAAATCTTCAACAAAATACTAGCAAACAGAATCCAACAACACATTAAAAGGATCATACACCATGATCAAGTGAGATTTATCCCAGAGATGCAAGGATTCTTCAACATATGCAAGTCAATCAATATGATACACTGTATTAACAAATTGAAGAAGAAAAGCCATATGAGCATCTCAATAGATACAGAAAAAGCTTTTGACAAAATTCAACACCCGTTTATGATAAAAACTCTCCAGAAAGTGGGCATACAGGGAACCTACCTCAACATAATAAAGTCCATATACGACAAACCCACAACAAACTTCATTCTCATTGGTGAAAAACTGAAAACATTTCCTCAAAGATCAGGAACAAGACAAGGATGTCCACTCTTGCCACTATTATTCAACATAGTTTTGGAAGTCGTAGCCATAGCAATCAGAGAAGAAAAAGAAATAAAAGCAATACAAGTTTGAATAAACAAAGTAAAACTGTCACTATTTGAAGATGACATGGTACTATACATAGGGAATCCTAAATGTGCCACCAGAAAACTACTAGAGCTAATCAATGAATTTGGTAAAGTTTCAGGATGCAAAATTAATGCACTATACACTATACACTAATTGCATTAGTGTATAGTGTACACTAATGCAATTGCATAGTTGCATTCCTATACACTAATGATGAAAAATCTGAAAGAGAAATTAAGGAAACACTCCCATTTACCATTGCAACAAAAAGAATAAAATACCTAAGAATAAACCTACCTGGGGAGACAAAAGACCTGTATGCAGGAAACTATAAGACACTGATGAAAGAAATTAAAGATGATACAAACAGATGGAGAGATATACCAAGTTCCTTGATTGGAAGAATCAATATTGTGAAAATGACTATACTACCCAAAACAATCTAGATTCAATGCAATCCGTATGAAATTACCAATGCCATTTTTTAAAGAACTAGAACAAAAAATATTAAAATTTGTATGGAGACACAAAAGACCCCAAATAGCCAAAGCAGTCTTGAGGGAAAAAAAAAATAGCTGGAGGAATCAGACTCCCTGACTTCAGACTATACTACAAAGCTAATCAAGTCATCAAAGACAATATGGTACTGGCCCCAAAACAGAGATATAGATCATTGGAACAGAATAGAAAGCACAGAGATAAACTCACGCACCTATGGTCAACTAATCTATGACAAAGGACGCTAGGATATACAATGGAGAAAAGACAGCCTCTTCAATAAATGGAGCAGGGAACTCTGGACAGCTACATGTAAAACAATGAAATTAGAACACTCCCTAACACCATACACAAAAATAAATTCAAAATGGATTAGAGACCTAAATGTAAGACCGGACACTATAAAACTCTTAGAGGAAAACATAGAAAGAACACTCTTTGACATAAATCACAACAAGATATTTGATCCACCTCCTAGAGAAATGGAAATAAAAACAAAAATAAACAAATGGGACCTAATGAAACTTAAAAGCTTTTGCAAAGCAAAGGAAACTACAAACAAGACAAAAAGACAACACTTAGAATGGGAGAAAATATTTGCAAACCAATCAATGGACAAAGGATTAATCTCCAAAATATATACACAGTTCATGCAGCTCAATATTAAAAAAACAAACAACCTAATCAAAAAATGGGCAGAACACCTAAATAGACATTTCTCCAAAGAAGACATACAAATGGCCAAGAAGCACATGAAAAACTGCTCAACATCACTAATTATTAAAGAAATGTCAATCAAAACTACAATGAGGTATCACCTAACACCAGTTAGAATGGGCATCATCAGAAAATCTACAAACAACAAATGCTGGAGAGGGTGTGGAGAAAAGGAAACCCTATTGCACTGTTGGTGCAAATGTAAATTGATACAGCCACTATGGAGAACAGTATGGAGGTTCCTTAAAATCTAAAAATAGAATTACCATATGACCCAGCAATCCCACTACTGGGCATATAACCCGAGAAAACTGTAATTCAAAAAGACACATGCACCCCAATGTTCATTGCAGCACTATTTACAATAGCCAGGTTATGGAAGCAACCTAAATGTCCATCAACAGAGGAATGGATAAAGAAGGTGTGTTACATATATACAATGCAATATTACTCAGCCATAAAAAGGAACGAAATTAGGTCATTTGTAGAGACGTGGATGGATCTAGAGACTCATACAGAGTGAAGTAAGTCAGAAAGAGAAAAACAAATATCGTATATTAATGCATATATGTGGAACCTAGAAAACTCGTACTGATGAACCAGTTTGCAGGGCAGAAATTGACACACAGATGTAGAGAACAAATGAATGGACACCAAGGTGAGAAAGTGGTGGTGGGTGGTGGTGGTGGTGTGATGAATTGGGAGATTGGGATTGACTTATATACACTAATATGTATAAAATGGATAACTAATAAGGACCCGCTGTATAAGAAAATAAATAAAATAAAGTTCTAAAATTCAAAAAAAAAAGAAAAATGACAACAATACTATACCCAGCAAAGCTGTCTATCAGAACTGAAGGAAGGATAAAGATTTCCCAAACAAACAAAAGCTGAGGGAGTTCATTACCACTAGATCTGCCTTACAAGAAATGCTAACAGTAGTTCTTTGAGTGGAAGTAAAAAGACACTAATTAACATCATAAAAACATAAAAAGATAGGGCAATGCTCACCGGTAATGGTAAATACATAGTCATAATTAGACTCTGTCATTTGGTAACAGTGGTGCAATATTCACTTACAACTCCAGTTTAAATGTTAAAAAATATAGCAAAAATAACCATAATTACAATAATCTGTTACTAGTTACACAATATAAAACATATGTAAACTGTAACAACAATAACCTAAAATGTGACATTGTAGAGAAGTAAAAGTATAAAGCTTAGGCATTGAAGTTAAGTTGCTATCAACTTAAAGTGTTACAATTTTAAGATATTTTATATAAGCATCATGGTAACCACAAGGAAAAAACCTGTAGGAATTACACAAAAGAGCATAATTAAAAAGTCAGAGCATACTGATACCTAAACATGAAAAAAGCAAGCAGGATAAGAAACAAGGGAAGAGAGGGAATATATCTCAATATAATAAAGGTCATTTATGACAAACCCACAGCCAACAAGGGGGAAAGGACAAATTAGGGGTATAGGATTAACAGATACAAACTACTATATATAAAATAGATAAGCTACAAGGATATACTCTATAGCACAGGCAATTATATGCATTATCTTGTAATAACGTATAATGGAGTATATAATCTGCAAAAATACTGAATCACTATGCTGTACACCTGAAACTAACACAATTTTGTAAATCAACTATACTTCAATTAAAAAATACTAAGTTGACCCAAGGCACTGAAGTAAGATCAGAGGGAAGTGCTGGCTTAGAAGACCATGATGGGACTCTAAATATCCTCTGGACCAGTAAGTTGGACTTCTCCTCAATCCCAGGGTGAAGAAACTACTCTCAGTGCAAACATTAGTGGGCACCAATCTATTTGATGAAACTATTAGCACTGTCATTGGTGGTTACAAGAAACATTACCACAGCAGGCCTAAAAAAGGAAACAGCTTATTAATTAGCTACCCCCAATCCATTTCTCCCTTGCTACTTCCCATTATAGAAGCTAGACAGCCGAAAACTCAATTTCCTATACTCATTTGCAGATAAGAGTAACAATATGTCTCGGTTCTGTTAGTGCAACATTAAGCAGAAGTCTACTGGCACTGACCCTTTACTCTTCCTCCTTCTTTCTGCCTTGAATGTAAACATGATGTCTGGAGCTTCAGCAGCCATCTTATGACAGTAGGACAACAGACATGAAGATGAAAATCAACATAGTAAGGAGAGCAGGTCAGAAAAAAATAGAACTTCCTTGGGTCCAGATGGCATTGTTGAACAACTAAATCAACACCAGCAATGACATACCTCTAGACTTGTTTTTATGTGAAAAAATAAGCCATTGTTTGCTTAAGCCCCAATGTTTTGCTATGTAACGTTCATCTGAACATATTCTTAATATAGAAGCTAATAGCAGCTGCCACTGAGTGGCTAAAAGTTCTACTTTGTAGAGCATGTGATACACAACCCACCCACCCCTCATCCTTTACAGAGAATTCAGAGTATCTTGGGAGAAAATGATGGTCTGGAGTTCCTGCTGAATGGCCATGGATATTCATTATGCATTCTCTAAGGAAATTTGGAAAGGCATTATGTTAATCTGTGTCATTTGAAAACATGAACAGGTCTATATAATGAAGTAAGGTAAGTATGGACTAGGTTTGCAAACAATAAAAGTATTTGCAATTACATGGCATTTCTTTGAAATGTGGCCCTCAAAATACTCTCTAAATGCTTTCACAAATAAAAATAACTCTGATTTACTTATTGTTTCCACTTTCACATCTCAGAGATAATTTATTGTTTCAGGAGTATGTTAATTACAAGGTGCACAGATTTGCATTTACAATTCAAAAAATGTGCCAACAATCTTCTTACCCAGCCAGCTTTGAAAGTGTGGCTTGTAACATACCTTGGAAACTGAGGAGCACTGCTGAGCTGGGACCATTTCTGCCAATTATTGCCAACTGGGGCAGGAGAACAAATTTAATGGCATTCTGCAACATGCCACTACCAATGGAAAAAAATCCTGCCTCTCTGGATAAAATTCTAGCTTGAAATAGCCTAAAATTAGCAGATTAATATTCCATTGTAGACCACAATGAAGATTTGTTTTCAAAGTATCTTTTATATAAATTACATTTGAGTAATATTAGTTTTCAAAGGTATAAAAGACTGGAGATCCTATGGTTTTAAGCCGTGCTATAGCACAAAAATGTCAAACATCTAAAAGGTGAGATAAAACAGAAATACAGGAGAGAAGTTTAAAATGACAAAGAAACATACAGCTCTAGATATCGTAACGTATAAATATCATCACCATCATCATTCTTTATTTATATATGGAGCTTAGGCGAATTCAGTCTTAACAAAATAACACGTGAACAAATACATTACAAAAATCTATTGTTTGTATAGAAATCTCCTTACAGTTTGACATTTATCTCTTTCTGAAATGATAGAAAGTATCTCTTTCTGAAATGATATTCAAACAAGATAGATCACCAATGCAAGATATCTACTATATAAGAAATGAGCCCCTTCACTGATAGAACTAGTTTTAGTCTGATAATCCTAAATTTCTAGTTTTACTTTTCTCCTCTGTCATTGTCTGATGCATCTTTATTTAGTATTTCTCATAGTTGTTTGTGATATTTCTATTTTCTTCCTATTTCTTCCCAGACCATCGAATAAGTGGTTTTGATTTTTAAAAAAATAATCAGTATATGACAGAAAGGGGATGATATTTTTAGACTACATAAAATGTCTCCAAATAATTCAGGATTTTTTCTCCAAGAGGTACAGTATGAAATAAATACTTAATGGGGCAGAGAGATGTGACTGTGTTTTAAAGTTAATCTTGGTTATAAAGTGATGATATTACCATATCTAAGGAAAGGATTCGTCAAAGAGAGAATTGGTCCACAATGGAAGTTTAAATTATTCATAATTCAGTTACTTTTTAAAATTTTTATTGAGCACCTAGAAGGTGATTTATGCACAGAATCTGTTATTGAGGAGCTTATATTTTAGTAGGGAGTGCAAAAAAGGTAAAAGAGAGAGAAAGAGAGAATATCAATGGGTTAAATATTATGACCAATATAAACCCACAGCACTGGGGGAGTACAGAGGAAAAGTACCTAATCCAGCCTGGGACATGCAGGGGATGAGTCTTGAAGGATATGACAGATGAGACACATGCACTGGATCTTAAAGGTAGGGTTAGAATAATTCAGGTGATTGAACGGAAGAGGTGAGAATAGGAGTAGATGGAGGGTTTCTTGGCAGAGAGTTCAGAAATAGCATGATGTGGGCATAGAAGTTCACCTGAGTCAGTGCTACTGGAGCAAAAAGAGGGAGGATGGAGACAAGCAGAGGCCAGATCATGAAGGCCCTGGAGGCCAACTTGGACTTTACCCTTTGCCAATTTCTCACACTGAGGTTTTCCTAGATGTGTTAACAAGTATGCCAAGGCAGAGGACAAACTTACGAGGCATCAATTTGAACTTGATAGTATGTAATTTGAAACAATATTTCTGTATTAAAATAACATATATTATCATTTACAATTCAAAATTGCCAGTGAACAAGTTTAGGATAAAATACAAGACTTCAAAGAATTTTCAAATTTGTAGTGCTTGTCACCACCCTCCAACCTTCCTGCCTTTCAGGGTTTTTGTGAGAGGTCATCTTTCTTGCATGGCACTTCAGAAGAAAAGTTTCAGAACCACTGTTCTAAACTATGGGCAGTCATTGAAGGATTTTAAGCAGAGGAATGATAAGGTGAGATTTGTGTTTTAGATCACCATGGCAATTCTGTGAAGGATGGAAGGTAGGGTGGAGCAGGGCAGGACAATAGCTTAGGAAGCTATTACAACAGTGCTGATCAGGGGTTAAACAGGGCCATGGTGGATGGAGAGGAGTGGCAGAGACCAGAAAAATTAGCATAATTTAATGACTAAATATTAGAAGTTGGGAAAAGGGAGAAATCTAGAAAATGTTCCAGTTTCTGCCTTTAATATCTGGATAGATAGGTTATAATGGGTAGAGAACCTGGCTTTAAGGAAGACATAATCACTTTATGTAGGACAAGTCGAGTGTGAGGTACTTGGTGAGACATCTAGGTCAGAACTTTGTCTGACCCAAATGGGTTACAATATATGGAACCATGGATCTCCTCAGCCCTCAGCATGGCTGGGTTTTTCCAGGGGCAGCTAGAGTCCCCAGCTGGTCAGGTTACAAACCTCAGGCTGTGCACTACCCATGCATTAACTCCAATGTGTTATAATTATTTCCATTTTCTATGTGTGCCATGCAATTAAAAAATTTGGGAAGCACCAGTCTAGTTGATGGTGCCCAGTTGGCTGCTGAATATATGTGTGACACTCAGAAGAGCTAA
Organism: Tursiops truncatus; assembly: GCF_011762595.2. Lineage (NCBI taxonomy): Eukaryota > Metazoa > Chordata > Mammalia > Artiodactyla > Delphinidae > Tursiops > Tursiops truncatus. The sequence continues at coordinate 57,452,189 of NC_047055.1, forward strand.
CAGGGATGCAGATATAGATTTGGGCATCATTCACACAAAGATACTAGTTAAATCCAGGGAAGCGGATAAGGTAAAGAGATGCACCAGGAGGAGTCCATAAATTCCTAGTAAGAGAGGTCCAGTGGAGTGAATTCAGGGTATTTCTGTTGTGCAAGTGACATATTAAATAATAAAAATAATAATAGCTAACATTTTTGAGAATTTAATATGTGCCAGGTATTGTTCTAAGCACTTTGCATTTATTAATTAATTTAATCCTAACAGCAATCCCATGAAGTAGTAAGCATTATTGTTATTCCCATTTTACAGTGGAGGGAATTGAGGTAATGAGAAGTTAAGTAGGTCACCCAAAGACCCATAACTAGGAAGCAGAAGAGCCAGGGATTGATGTTATTGACTAGGCAAATCATGCAGCTCACTCCTCTTGTTCTATATCTGTGATCCACAAGCAAGCTTCTGATTATGTTTTGACTTCCCATTTAAGCTACTGAGAGAGAATGGGCTGATCAGAGAATGAGTGATTATGATCCCTTTGACAATTATAACTATCATTATAAAATAGTGAGCTAATGCTCTGGTTTAGATGCCAGTCTTCAGTGAAGTTGGTGAGTGTAAGTCAGCTCTCTGGAGACTAATCAGCTTTAGAATACAGACAGAATTGAACATTTGTCCTTGAAAGGCTAAGTGCCAGACCTTACACTGTGATAATTCTCAGAAAAAAATGCTACCCGTTGAGGTCTCTGGGCAGCCAAAGGACTTCTAGTAAGGCCTGACATAATTTTCTTTTGCACTTCAAATGATAGAAGCAGGAAAAAGAAAATAAAAGGCAAATTAAATGAAAGAGATATAGGTTCAGCTTTCTATATGCAAAAACGGTTGAATACAGTGATCCTGCTCACCAGGATCTACACAAGGTAAGGAGGAGGCCAGACTTCAGTTCAGTAAATAGAGCAAATTGTTTGGCTCAGGTTAATATGAAAAATACTGTATTTACAACCAACTGTGTGTTGACAAAAAGCAAACCCAGTATATTTATACACGTAGTTTGCATTTGCTTTTTTACATCTGCCAATCAAATCTCCAATCAATTTGAAAAGCCAGGAGCCCAGGTCAGAGAAAGGTAAACCACAAATAATTGAAACTCAGGAAAATAATGCCATTGTTAATTGGCAAGTTGGGTAGCTCTGAATTGTTTTTCCTTTCATCTGAGAATGAAGACGGTATCTTTCTCTTGGCAATGCTGCAAAAACCTATGCTGTCTCTGTTACACGTTCTTAAGTAAACATACTTTCAAGTAATCAAGAATTAAGGACAAAAGTACCAAAGGAAGAGGTCAAAAATTATAAAGAAAAATAACAAAATGTTAGATGGGATTTTTGTATCTCACATGTAAATATTTTCTGTTAGGCAAACTATTAAACTCTCTAAACTGTAAAGTTCTAATCTATAAAATTTGGATAATGGTAGTTACTTCAGAGGATGAAGGTTAGTTGCAATAATTTGTGTATATAAGTACCAGCACATAATGCCTGACACATGTCAGACAATCAATAAAAAGTAAATATCATAAACTCTGTGCAAGTCTTCCCACACATGATATGATCAGAGTCTTACTTTGAAAATGTAAGTTATCTCACTATTAACCACACACAGTGTTGACTTAGAGGTATTTAGAAAAAAGTTTTCAGTGTGTATTTAATCTCAGCATTTTCTTTGAAATGCTCTGTGGTCATTGCCTGTAAATCTCACACTGGTGACCTACATGAACTTGTCACATTAGTGCCTGTTGTTTGTATACAGGTTTTAGTTGGTGGCATGATCCCATCTTAAAACCACTCCTATGAAATGAAAAGTTGCTTTCCCCCCTCCCCCGCCCCATTTTCTACAATTTTCAATTCCCTTTGAATCCAGACCTGCCTTATACTGCCATCTCCTGGAAGTATCTGGTCTTGAACAACTTGATTTATTTAGTAATATTTTGCTGGTCAGTGGCCTGCTATCAGAAATCAGTATCTACATGTTGGTTTTGATCTTCCCAGTGTTCCTTCTTTTAGATAACACTGAGTAATCACTGGACAATAAGCATGCAGATTTTCTAGAGTGATTCATGACTTCATCCTAGGGCAGTGGGATCAACAGAAGCATTGCAAATGAAAATGGTCAATAAAGATTGAGCTTTTTTTTTTTTTTTGCTACAGCGATTTCAGCTGGCTATACGGCTGAATGAGACAAATGTAACTTTATATATTATCAAACCTAACACAGCTATAATATGCTAGATAATTTCCTTAGAGGATCATAGGTGGGGAAAGTCAATGAAAGTGGGAAGCTAAATATTCATCCCATTAGGAATTGTTTTCAGATGATAATCCATAGCAGTGTGGCAATGTAGAAGAATATCAAGACTTGGAGGCAGGAGACTGTGATTCTAGGTCTTATTGTAATAGCTGTAATAGCTGTGTAGCCCTGTACAAGCCAATTCCTCTTTCTGGCCTCAGTTTCTACATACTGTAAAACAAGGTAGTGGAACTAGGTGATCTATAAGTTCATTACAGGGCCTCACATTCTGTGGTTTTATGAAAGGTCAAGATGACACTGTGATTAATCATATCCAGTGGAAGTAGACTGATTTATTGAAATGGTGTTGCTGAATCTTACTGAGATGGGGGAAGTGACACATATAGGTTTGCCCATAATTGCTATTGAAAGAAAAGATATTGATAATAATTGGTGTATATATGAAATCTGACTGTGATTATGTCTTATGTCAAATACAAGTTTTCTAGTTCTCTTTAGATGTTACTATCCTTTTTGTTGCATTCTAGTATCAGGAGCCCCAATGCTACTATCGGAACACAGGTCAGGTTATACACTAATAGGCAACTAGGAGACAAGATTTGGGGATCACAGATCTAAGAGACCTGTGGGTTGAAACAGTGTTGGTCCCTGATAAAACATGCTTGCTAACATGGATATGAAGGCCTAATATCCAACTTAAGCCTTAATTTGAGATCATTTATCATTTCCCTAACAGAGCAGGGTTCTAGTGGAATTGGGTCATTGGAGTACAAGGTTTGAGAGCCAGCAGAAAAGAGTCATTCATGGTACGCTGCTATGGAGGAAAAACAAATGACCACAACCAGCTAGTTGCAGAGGTTAGAGGAGTCAAGATTGTGAATATAGACAGTTATCATTTCATGAAGCTTGAGTGTGAAGGGAAAGAGAGGGAATCCAGACTGTCGGATACAATGGAGAATGCCCCATTTTTTAGAGTCATCAAGCCCTAAGACCTTTGCAACTATCCACTCCCACGATGTAACCTGGGCAGGAGACAAATAAGTCTGTGTAAGACTACCTAATTGAGAAACAGAGTCATTAGAGGGCAACATTGAGAAGACGTATTCACTGTACAGTAGAAACTAACACAACACTGTAAAACAAGTATACCCCAATTTAAAAAAAAGACATGTGCTCCACATTAATGGGCTGCTCTGCATCCAAGCCAGGATCTATGCTAGTTGCTGGTAACACTGAGTAGATACATACTGATCTCAATTTCAGTGAGTTCAAAGTCCAATTTCATTTCTGTATCACTCTTCAGTAACATTACTTAGAGTCAGACCTTACATATTCAGACCTTCCTGAAATATGTCTTACTGCTTCAAAGCCATTTGCTTACTCTACCTAAAATATTATCCTTGTTTCTTTAGATTCTGGTTAACTTCTTTACAATTCAACTCAAACATCACATCCTCATGAATACTTTTCTTGTTTAAATGCCCTTTCTCTGTCTTCCCATAGCACTCTGTGCTTACCTCTATCAGTACTTATCACACTGTACTGACAAAATTGATTTATCTGCCTCCTCCAGTGAGACTTTGAGTTCCTTGAGGAATTATGTCTTCTTTATCTTTGTATCCCGGCCACCTATTCTAATGCTTCATATATAGTAGGTACTCAAGATAAATGTTTGAAAACATTTATGAATGAAGGAAAATACAGCATGCTTTACTTAATCTCATTAAACTTTTACCTGTAGAGAGCTTTATGGATCCTGATTCTTTCATTCTGTATTTCAGCTTTATTTCCACATCTTGGATAACCTACACATCTGATCTGCATGTCTTTTAGTAGTGTCACACTACTAGAGACTTCCCTCTATGTTTAACATCGATCCATTAATCACCACTCGTTGGTAAAAAGTCCTCCAGTTATTAACCTCCGGGTAATGCTGTTACCCAGATCAGGTTATCCCAGGACCTAAACAAATATCTTGCTGAAATCCAGACTTTTAAAATCTATAACATTACTATCATCTATCTGTCTAGTGACACTATCAAAAAGGAAATGAAGCTAAACTGACCTCTAAATTGGTCACCCTTACTAAAGCATACATTCCTCTTCAGAGTTCATCCCTAATCCATCCTTCTCTTCTTCTTTTTTTTTTTTTTTTTGCGGTACGCGGACCCCTCACTGTTGTGGCCCCTCCCGCCACGGAGCACAGGTTCCGGACGCGCAGGCTCAGCGGCCATGGCCCATGGGCCCAGCCGCTCCGCGGCATGTGGGATCTTCCCGGACCGGGGCACGAACCCGTGTCCCCTGCATCGGTAGGCGGACTCTCAACCACTGTGCTGCCAGGGAAGCCCCTTCTCTTCTATTTCTAAACACAGGGAAGATTATGTTTTCTCAGCAATACCTCATATACATGCCTTTTCTCAGACTATTCCCTTTGAAAATACCTTCCCCCTTCTTCACTTGTTCACATTATTATTCAAGATTCAGTTCAAATTCAACTTCCTCCAAGAACCCCTGTAAGAATTCCACCCCTGGGGAGAAGGCGGAAGATGGCGGAAGAGTAAGACGCGGAGATCACCTTCCTCCCCACAGATACACCAGAAATACATCTACACGTGGAACAACTCCTACAGAACACCTACTCAAGGCTGGCAGAAGACCTCAGACCTCCCAAAAGGCAAGAAACTCCCCACGTACCTGGGTAGGGCAAAAGAAAAAACAGAAGACAAAAGAATAGGGACGGCACCTGCACCAGTGGGAGGGAGCTGTGAAGGAGGAAAAGTTTCCACACTCTAGGAAGCCCCTTCGCGGGCGGAGACTGCGGGAGGCGGAGGGGGGAGCTTCGAGGCTGCGGAGGAGTGCACAGCAACGGGTGCTGAGAGCAAAGCGGGGAGATTCCCGCACAGAGGATCGGTGCCGACCGGCACTCACCAGCCCGAGAGGCTTGTCTGCTCACCCGCCGGGGCGGGCGGGGCTGCGAGCTGAGGCCGGAGCGCAGGGAGAGGACTGGGGTTGGCGGCTTGAACATAGCCTGAAGGGGTTAGTGCACCACAGCTAGCCGGGAGAGAGTCCGGGGAAAAGCCTGCACCTGCAGAAGAGGCAGGAGACTTTTCCTTCCCTCTTTGTTTCCTGGGGCGTGAGGAGAGGGGTTTAAGAACGCTGCTTAAAGGAACTCCAGAGACGGGCGCGAGCTGCGGCTGAAAGCGCGGAATCCAGAGACGGGCGCGAGCCGCGGCTGAAAGCGCGGAATCCAGAGACGGGCGCGAGCCGCGGCTAAAAGCGCGGACCCCAGAGGCGGGCGGGAGACGTTAAGGCTGCTGCTGCCGCCACCGAGGGGCCTGTGTGCGAGCACAGGTCACTCTCCACACCCCTCTTCCGCGGAGCCTGTGCAGCTCGCCACTGCCGGGTTCCCGGGATCCAGGGACAACTTCCCTGGGAGAGTGCACAGCGCGCCTCAGGCTGGTGCAAAGTCACGCCGGCCTTTGCCACCGCAGGCCCGCCCCGCACTCTGTTCCCCTCCGTCCCCGCCGGCCTGAGTGCGCCAGAGCCCCCAATCAGCGGCTCTTTTAACCCCATCCTGTCTGAGCAAAAAACAGACGCCCTCCAGCGATCTACACGCAGTGGCAGGGCCAAATCCAAAGCTTAGCCCTGGGAGCTGTGAGAACAAAGAAGAGAAAGGGAAATCTCTCCCAGCAGCCTCAGAAGCAGCGGATTAAAGCTCCACAATCAACTTGATGTACCCTGCATCTGTGGAATACCTGAATAGACAACCAATCATCCCAAATTAAGGAAGTGGACTTTAGGAGCAAGATCTATGATTTTTTCCCCTTTCCTCTTTTTGTGAATGTGTATGTGTATGCTTCTGTGTGAGATCTTGTCTGTATAGTCTTGCTTCCACCATTTGTCCTAGGGTTCTATCCGTCCATGTTTTTTTTTAATTTTTTTCTTAATAATTAATTTTAATAACCTTATTATACTTTACCTTCGTTCTTTCTTTCTTTATTTCCGTCCTTCCTTCCCTCCTTTAGACAACGAATCATCCCAAATTGAGGAGGTGGTCTCTGACAGCAAGATTTAGGATTTTTCCCCATTTACCTCTTTTAGTGAGGGTGTATGTGTATGCTTCTGTGTAAGATTTTGTCGGTATAGCTTTGCTTCCAACATTTGTCCTAAGGTTCTTTCCGTCCCTTTTTTTTTTTTCTAAATAAGAAGTTTTTAATTCAATAACTTTATTATACTTTATTTTATTTTTACTGTATCTTCTTTCTTTCTGTCTTTTTTCCTTCTTTCCCTCCTTCTTTCCTTCCTCCCTCCCTCCCTCCCTCCTTTCTTTCCTTCTTGCCTTCTTTCCTTCTTTGCTTCTTTCTTTCTTTCTTCCTTCCTTCCTACCCTCCTTTCCTTCTTTCTTTCCTCATACTTCTACTAATTCCCTCTACTTTTTCTCCCTTTTATCCTGAGCCTGTGGATGAAAAGCTTTTGGTGCTCCAGCCAGGAGGCAGGGCTCTGCCTCTGAGGTAGGACAGCCAACTTCAGGACACTGATCAACAAGAGACCTCCCAGCTCCACATAATATCAAACGGCAAAAATCTCCCAGAGACCTCCATCTTAACACCAGCACCCAGCTTCACTCAACGACCAGCAAGCCACAGTGCTGGAAAACCTATGCCAAACAACTAGCAAAACAGGAACACAACCCCACCCATTAGCAGAGAGGCTGCCTAAAATCATAATAAGGCCACAGACACCCCCAAACACACCACCAGACGTGAACCTGCCCACTAGAGAGGCAAGATCCAGCCTCATCCACCACAACACAGGCACTAGCCCCCTCCACCAGGAAGCCTACACAACCCACTGAACCAACCTTAGCCACTGGAGACAGACATCAAAAACAGGAGGAACTACAAACCTGCAGCCTTCAAAAAGGAGACCCCAAACACAGTAAGATAAGCAAAATGAGAAGACAGAAAAACACACAGCAGATAAAGGAGCAAGATAAAAATGCACCAGACCTAACAAATGAAGAGGAAATAGGCAGTCTACCTGAAAGAGAATTCAGAATAATGATAGTAAGGTTGATCCGAAATCTTGGAGATAGAATGGACAATAGATTGGACAAAATGCAAGAATCAGTTAACAAGGACCTAGAAGAACTAAAGATGAAACAAGCAACGATGAACAACACAATAAATGAAATTAAAAGTACTCTAGATGGGATCAATAGCAGAATAACTGAGGCAGAAGAACGGATAAGTGACCTGGAAGATAAAATAGTGGAAATAACTACTGCAGAGCAGAATAAAGAAAAAAGAATGAAAAGAACTAAGGACAGTCTCAGAGACCTCTGGGACAACATTAAACGCACCAACATTCGAATTATAGGGGTTCCAGAAGAAGAAGAGAAAAAGAAAGGGACTGAGAAAATATTTGAAGAGATTATAGTTGAAAACTTCCCTAATATGGGAAAGGAAATAGTTAATCAAGTCCAGGAAGCACAGAGAGTCCCATACAAGATAAGTACAAGGAGAAATACGCCAAGACACATATTAATCAAACTGTCAAAAATTAAATACAAAGAAAGCATGTTAAAAGCAGCAAGGGAAAAACAACAAATAACACATAAGGGAATCCCCATAAGGTTAACAGCTGATCTCTCAGCAGAAACCCTACAAGCCAGAAGGGAGTGGCAGGACATACTGAAAGTGATGAAGGAGAAAAACATGCAGCCAAGACTACTCTACCCAGCAAGGATCTCATTCAGATTTGATGGAGAAAGTAAAACCTTTACAGACAAGCAAAAGCTGAGAGAGTTCAGCACCACCAAACCAGCTTTACAACAAATGCTAAAGGATCTTCTCTAGGCAAGAAACACAAGAGAAGGAAAAGACCTATAATAACGAACCCAAAACAATATAGAAAATGGGAATAGGAACATACATATCGATAATTACCTTAAATGTAAATGGACTAAATGCTCCCACCAAAAGACACAGATTAGCTGAATGGATACAAAAACAAGACCCTTATATATGCTGTCTACAAGAGACCCACTTCAGACCTAGAGACACATACAGACTGAAAGTAAGGGGATGGAAAAAGATATTCCATGCAAATGGAAGCCAAAAGAAAGCTGGAGAAGCAATTCTCATATCAGACAAAATAGACTTTAAAATAAGGACTATTAAAAGAGACAAAGAAGGACACTACATAATGATCAAGGGATCGATCCAAGAAGAAGATATAACAATTGTAAATATTTATGCACCCAACATAGGAGCACCTCAATACATAAGGCAAATACTAACAGCCATAAAAGGGGAAATCGACAGTAACACATTCATAGTAGGGAACTTAAACACCCCACTTTCACCCATGGACAGATCATCCAAAATGAAAATAAATAAGGAAACACAAGCTTTAAATGATACATTAAACAAGATGGACTTAATTGATATTTATAGGACACTCCATCCAAAAACAACAGAATACACATTTTTCTCAAGTGCTCATGGAACATTCTCCAGGATAGATCATATCTTAGGTCACAAATCAAGCCTTGGTAAATTTAAGAAAATTGAAATTGTATCAAGTATCTTTTCTGACCACAACGCCATGAGACTATATATCAATTACAGGAAAAGATCTGTAAAAAATACAAACACATGGAGGCTAAACAATACACTACTTAATAATGAAGAGATCACTGAAGAAATCAAAGAGGAAATCAAAAAATACCTAGAAACAAATGACAATGGAGACACAACGACCCAAAACCTGTGGGATGCAGCAAAAGCAGTTCTAAGGGGGAAGTTTATAGCAATACAAGCCCACCTTAAGAAGCAGGAAACATCTCGAATAAACAACCTAACCTTGCACCTCAAGCAATTAGAGAAAGAAGAACAAAAAAAAAACCCAAAGCTAGCAGAAGGAAAGAAATCATAAAAATCAGATCAGAAATAAATGAAAAAGAAATGAAGGAAACAATAGCAAAGATCACTAAAACTAAAAGCTGGTTCTTTGAGAAGATAAACAAAATAGATAAACCACTAGCCAGACTCATCAAGAAAAAAAGGGAGAAGACTCAAATCAATAGAATTAGAAATGAAAAAGGAGAGGTAACAACTGACACTGCAGAGATAAAAGAGATCATGAGAGATTACTACAAGCAACTCTATGCCAATAAAATGGACAATCTGGAAGAAATGGACAAATTCTTAGAAATACACAACCTGCCAAGACTGAATCAGGAAGAAATAGAAAATATGAACAGACCAATCACAAGCACTGAAATTGAAACTGTGATTAAAAATCTTCCAACAAAGAAAAGCCCAGGACCAGATGGCTTCACAGGCGAATTCTATCAAACATTTAGAGAAGAGCTAACACCTATCCTTCTCAAACTCTTCCAAAATATAGCAGAGGGAGGACCACTCCCTAACTCCTTCTACGAGGCCACCATCACCTTGATACCAAAACCAGACAAGGATGTCACAAAGAAAGAAAACTACAGGCCAATATCACTGATGAACATAGATGGAAAAATCCTCAACAAAATACTAGCAAACAGAATCCAACAGCACATTAAAAGGATCATACACCATGATCAAGTGGGGTTTATTCCAGGAATGCAAGGATTCTTCAATATACGCAAATCTATCAACGTGATAAAGCATATTAACAAATTGAAGGAGAAAAACCATATGATCATCTCAATAGATGCAGAGAAAGCTTTTGACAAAATTCAACACCCATTTATGATAAAAACCCTGCAGAAAGTAGGCATAGAGGGAACTTTCCTCAACATAATAAAGGCCATATATGACAAGCCCACAGCAAACATCATCCTCAATGGTGAAAAACTGAAAGCATTTCCACTAAGATCAGGAACAAGACAAGGTTGCCCACTCTCACCACTATTATTCAACATTGTTTTGGAAGTTTTAGCCACAGCAATCAGAGAAGAAAAGGAAATAAAAGGAATCCAAATCAGAAAAGAAGAAGTAAAGCTGTCACTGTTTGCAGATGACATGATACTATACATAGAGAACCCTAAAGATGCTACCAGAAAACTACTAGAGCTAATCAATGAATTTGGTAAAGTGGCAGGATACAAAATTAATGCACAGAAATCTCTGGCATTCTTATACACTAATGATGAAAAATCTGAAAGTGAAATCAAGAAAACACTCCCATTTACCATTGTAACAAAAAGAATAAAATATCTAGGAATAAACCTACCTAAGGAGACAAAAGACCTGTATGCAGAAAATTATAAGACACTGATGAAAGAAATTAAAGATGATATAAATAGATGGAGAGATATACCATGTTCTTGGAGTGGAAGAATCAACATTGTGAAAATGACTCTACTGCCCAAAGCAATCTATAGATTCAATGCAATCCCTATCAAACTACCACTGGCATTTTTCACAGAACTAGAACAAAAAATTTCACAATTTGTATGGAAACACAAAAGACCCCAAATAGCCAAAGCAATCTTGAGAACAAAAAAAAAGAGCTGGAGGAATCAGGCTCCCTGACTTCAGACTATACTACAAAGCTACAGTCATCAAGATGGTATGGTACTGGCACAAAAACAGAAAGATAGATCAATGGAACAGGATAGAAAGCCCAGAGATAAACCCATGCACATATGGACACCTTATCTTTGATAAAGGTGGCAGTAATGTACAATGGAGAAAGGACAGCCTCTTCAATAAGTGGTGCTGGGAAAACTGGACAGGTACATGTAAAAGTATGAGATTAGATCACTCCCTAACACCATACACAAAAATAAGCTCAAAATGGATTAAAGACCTAAATGTAAGGGCAGAAACTATCAAACTCTTAGAGGAAAACATAGGCAGAACACTCTATGACATAAATCAAAGCAAGATCCTTTCTGACCCACCTCCTAGAGGAATGGAAATAAAAACAAAAATAAACAAATGGGACCTAATGAAACTTCAAAGCTTTTGCACAGCAAAGGAAACCATAAACAAGACCAAAAGACAACCCTCAGAATGGGAGAAAATATTTGCAAATGAAGCAACCGACAAAGGATTAATCTCCAAAATTTACAAGCAGCTCATGCAGCTCAATAACAAGAAAACAAACAACCCAATCCAAAAATGGGCAGAAGACCTAAATAGACATTTCTCCAAAGAAGATATACAGACTGCCAACAAACACATGAAAGAATGCTCAACATCATTAATCATTAGAGAAATGCAAATCAAAACTACAATGAGATATCATCTCACACTGGTCAGAATGGCCATCATCAAAAAATCTAGAAACAATAAATGCTGGAGAGGGTGTGGAGAAAAGGGAACACTCTTGCACTGCTGGTGGGAATGTGAATTGGTTCAGCCACTATGGAGAACAGTATGGAGGTTCCTTAAAAAACTACAAATAGAACTACCATATGACCCAGCAATCCCACTACTGGACATATACCCTGAGAAAACCAAAATTCAAAAAGAGTCATGTACCAAAATGTTCATTGCAGCTCTATTTACAATAGCCCGGAGATGGAAACAACCTTAGTGCCCGTCATCGGATGAATGGATAAAGAAGATGTGGCACATATATACAATGGAATATTACTCAGCCATAAAAAGAAATGAAATTGAGCTATTTGTAATGAGGTGGATAGACCTAGAGTCTGTCATACAGAGTGAAGTAAGTCAGAAAGAAAAAGACAAATACCGTATGCTAACACATATATATGGAATTTAAGAAAAAAAATGTCTTGAAGAACCTAGGGGTAAAGCAGGAATAAAGACGCAGACCTCTTAGAGAACGGACTTGAGGTTATGGGGAGGGGGAAGGGTGAGCTGTGACAGGGCGAGAGAGAGTCATGGGCATATACACACTAACAAACGCAGTAAGGTAGATAGCTAGTGGGAAGCAGCCGCATGGCATAGGGATATTGGCTCGGTGCTTTGTGACAGCCTGGAGGGGTGGGATGGGGAGGGTGGGAGGGAGGGAGACACAAGAGGGAAGACATATGGGAACATATGTTTATGTATGACTGATTCACTTTGTTATAAAGCAGAAACTAACACACCATTGTAAAGCAATTATACCCCAATAAAGATGTTAAAAAAAAGAATTCCACCCCTCATTTCACCTTTTATGATGAGGTGAAATGGGATTGTCCCTGATATGGTTCTGTAGTCTGTGAAGAAAATGAGTGATTTGAGGGTAGAAGTTTGATCCTTGTGTCCTTCACAGTCAATTACAGAGCAAGGAGTAGGACAGAGATCTCTTAGTATAATAAAGTCAAAATTAATAGTTCACATAAAATATGTTTACAATATTTAAATTTGTCATATAATGCATATGTGGATTGGAGGAAGAAGATTCATTTTAATGTGTCAGATATGATCTACATTAAATATATTAGGAGAGAACATACTTATAGTTCTAATCCTACCTATATCCACAGAAGATATCCAGAGATGAATCCTGAGGGACAGAAAGGAGTGATCCAAATCTATCATACGGACTATAACATTATATCCTATAAGCTACATTGCATCATAGTAAGTTATCCTTATGCTAATTCCACACCCCACCACCCTACACTAGAATATGCACTGCTTGAGTTCCAAGACTGTGTCATAATCACTGTTGTGGAATTAAATTCTTTCACTCCTGTGCGTGTTTCCATGAGAACCTAATTTCTAAGTAATTCTTAAAGTTTATATTTTATATAATGTATAAACTGATGAAAGTTTTCTGTTTGGAAGATTGACTACTATTATGTCTTCTGTATCAGTAGCAATGTCTACAATCATCTAATGAAACCATTAAATAAAGGGCCATGTTTCCTTTAAACTTTAGTTCCTACTTCAGTTTCTACTTGGTAGTGCTACCCTCATATATCCTCACACATTAATACCTGGAACTTTCTTCCTCTAAGTTTAAATCCTGGTTCTACTACTTATTAATGGTGTGCCTTCTGACAAATTACATGAGATCTCCAAGTCTCATTTCCTTATCAATATAAGAGGGATCATAATTCTTATCTCAAAAGATTTTTATAAAAATGAATAAAATAATGTATGTATATCAAGGTGAAAAAAATATTTAAACCCCACCCTAAATATAGTTTCTCTTGCCTCCTAAAGTGTGCGTGGTTGGGGAGTGGAGTTGGTGGTGGCATAAATTTCCATCAATAAGAAAATTGGGCTTTATTCTCTTCCCATCTGTATTAGTTTCCTGTGACTGCTGTAACAAATGACCACAAACTTGATGGCTTAAAACAATATACATTTATTCTCTCACAGCTCTAGAGATCAGAAGTACAAAATCAGTATCAGTGGGCTAAAATCAAGGTGTCAGCAGGGCCTCACACCTTCTGTAAGCCCTAGAGTAGAATCAATTTCTTGACTCAGTTTTTGATAATTGTTGGTTTTCTTTGGCTTGTGGCCATATCACTTCAATCTTCAAATCTCTCTCTGCTCCATCTTCATATCACCTTTTCCTCTATGTGTGTCAAATCTCATTCTGCCTTCTTCTTATGTGGATACATATAATTACATTTAGGACCCACCTCGATAATCCAGGATAATTTCCCCATATCAAAATCATAAAGTTAACCACATCTGCAAAGTATATTTTTCTAAGTAAGGTAACATTCACAAGTTCCTGGGATTAGAACCTGGTATTTAGGGGTGCCCATTATTTAGTCTACTACATCATCCATTGCTAGGCTGGAGAGACAGAGGGAGAGAGAGAGAAAGAGAGAGTGAAGATGGAGAAGGAGAAGAGGAGAGGAAGGGGAAGAGGAAGAGGAAGAAGAAGAAGAAGAATAAGGAAGAGGAGGGAGAGAGGGGGGAGGAGGAGAAGGAGGAGAGGAGAGGTGAATGGAGAGAATGAAATCTCAAAGCATCATCTACTAATCTGTAGGTTCTTCTGAAGAGTGAGCCCCCAGCATGTGCGGACTTATGTTTTTCATATTATGTTAATTTGTCTTTGGATAAAAAATGATAGGTCTTAAGATGAGTGTTATGGACTGAATTGTGTCCCACAAAATTCATGTTGAAGCTCTAACTTCCAATGAGACTGTATTAGGGGACAGGGCATTTAAGCAGACAATTAAGGGAAATGAGGTCATAAGGGTGGGCCTTAATACAACAGGTCTAGTGTCCTTATAAGAAGAAGAAGAGATACCAGGAGAATGTGATCACAGAGAAAAGACCATGCAAAGACACAAAGAAAAGGTGACATCTGCAAGCCAAGGAGGGAGACCAACCTTGTTGGCACCTTGATCTTGGACTTCCGCATCCAGAACTGTGAGAAAATAAGTTTCCCTTGTCTAAGCCATCCAAGCTGTGGTATTTTGTTATGGCAGCAGTAGCATACTAATACAATGAGTAAATAGACAGAGAACCATTGTTTTATGTAACAAAATAAGAAAATTAAGTTCAGGGAGAGTGGCTCTGGAGGAGCATGGCAAACAGAGTAGCAGGGAGATATAAGGGGAGCCTTGAGGGAGAGAGGGCTGAGCAATATGGAAGCATGCTGGAACCTGTGGAATATGATGACTGGTGAGAAATTCCTCATAGCAGTATGGCCAAAAGACTTGCAAAAAGAGGCATTCCTAAAATAAAGTTCCAAGTTGCTCATTTTGCATCAGTGGAAAATCTCTCTTTGATTCCAAGTTGCAAGTCAAGTGTGCTCTTTGCTACACAATGCTTCTACAAGCAATTTGGGAGGAAATCAAGGGATAGGAACAGAGTTCCATAACTGGCTGGATGTTAGAAAAACTATGCAATAGATTAGTGGAAGCAGGAACTCAAAAACAGATGTGATTATGATACCATAATTCCCTGAGGATTCACAGAAATTACAGGGAGAGCAGTAGACCTCACAATGTATATTAGAGGACTTGTGCCAAAATTATGGAAATTTCAAAGCACAGGATAATATCAGCTGACATCTGGATAGCATATGCAAATTTTCCAGTACAGTGTCTGATGTTTAATAACCACCCAGAAAATGATGGTTTATTTTTCCACTTCCTTTTCTTACTACTGATGAGGAAAGGTGGGTGTGTCTAAGAGTTGAAATAAGAGAAATTTTTCAATAAGTTATAGATGACCTAATATTCAGCTTAATCCTTTGTGTAGTCTCTAACACTCTGGTGTTTATAAAGAAAAAGGGACACTATATGTAAAAATAGTGAGGTACAGGGACCTCAAAAGAGCAGTGTGAACATTTTGTAGATTTTAGGGAAACAGAAGAAAAAGAATACTTTTCTTTTTGGCATGGAAATTAGGAACCTCAAATTTTAAAATCACCCATAAATCATAAAATGAAGGCCTGCCACTGGAGAGTTCTTCAGGCTTTCTCTGTTTTCAATAGCACAAAACCATACCACAGGGAAGAAGTAGGGACTTTTTTTCTGATTTGGCAGAACATGAAGCATCTTCAAAAACGATATGAAGCAATCATACATATTTAGACTCTTTGAAGTTTAACAGCCATGAAAGCTCCACAAACTTAAGATTGTGGACATTAAAAACAGATTCCAGAAGCCTCAGGTCTTCTCTAGAATTCTTTTGAATGGGAAGACATATGCAGTATCTCATATGAAGACTGACAGTCCAGGATTTGGGGAATGTTTCTCTAGCAAAGCCTTGGGCCCAGCAGGCCCAGAATCCCAAGAAATGTCAGTATAGGTAGTTAGTAAGTTCTCCATAAGAGCCTATGTCCTCTTTGGCAGTTACATGGGTGTCACTCAGTAGTTCTATCATTTCAAAGGTTCTGCCTTCTCCCCATCCCCATTCCCACGGAAGTGGAAATCCTTCCAGCTATTTCTAAGTGAAGTTTTATTACAGAACAGAAAATTATTATGAGCACCTCCAACATAACTACTGCTGAGAGAGATGTTTCTTAACTGAGTCATTACCCCCTGAAGGGATGAAGCAAATTCTATTTTTTTATGCTTACTTTTGAAAAATATTTCAGGACTGCTGAGGGCAGCAGAAAGAAGACCACTTACACTTGGGAAGCTGATACCTCCTCAATACTTAGATTTCTTATTTGACCAAAATCAGTTCTGTAGAGTCCCCCTAGTTAAGTAGCAAAATTGGCTGATTGCAGATATTGCAGCTGACACAAAAATGAAGTTTCCAGCAGGCATTATTAAAGGATTCCTCCAGCCTGAAACATTGCATGAAAAAAGTAACTTTATAAAAATAAGCTTTTAAGATGCTTAGAACTTTTATCATGGACAGATAGTCAAGATAGATATAAGTGAAAAACCACAAAGAACAATGAATAATATCCCATTTTTGTTAAAAATTTTATTTATTCATTTATTTAGCATATACACACGTGCACACACACACATGCACACCTGAGAACATCTGGAAATCCATATACCAAATTTTTGAGAAGGGTAATCTCTTATTTAAATAATCATTGAGGATTTTTTCCTGCTTATGTGTGTTTTCTATATTTTCAATAATGAGCATGGATTATACATATAATAGTGTAATTGCAATAATATTTTTAAATAAATGAATTAACTGCTCAAATCCACTACCCATTTCAGGCTCCAGGTTTTACTAAGAAATTGATTAATGTTTTTCTATAGGATTTGCATATCTTTTCCACAAAGGACCACATTTGTCAAACCCTTGGCTCCGTTCCCCATTTTAAAAAAATATATTTGGGGGCTTCCCTGGTGGCGCAGTGGTTGAGAGTCCGCCTGCCGATGCAGGGGACAGGGGTTCATGCCCCGGTCCAGGAAGATCCCACATGCCGCGGAGCGGCTAGGCCCGTGAGCCATGGCCGCTGAACTTGCGCGTCCGGAGCCTGTGCTCCACAATGCGAGAGGCCACAACAGTGAGAGGCCCGTGTACTGCAAAATATATATATATATATATATATATATATATATATATATATATATTTGGTTGGTCAGTTGAAAAATATTCACTGAAGACCTCTACCATCTTGGTCCAAGAAATGGACAAATTCTCTCTACTCTCATTTCCTTACACATGGAATTTTTTAAAAATGGACACTTCCTTTGCTCAGTAGGATAGGTCGGTGTACCAATTGCTTTGAGAACTATTCTCATTGTCTCTAGACGAAAGGTTTTGACTAGAGTTTTGAAGCAAAGGAGAGGCATTGATCTCAGGAAGAAGAAAGGGCTTTTCAGCATGGAGAGGTGTCTTTGAATAATGGTAACTAACATTGATTAAGCATGTATCAAGCACTTTACAAGCTTTATTTCATACAATCCTCAAAATAATGCTTTTGAGGTACGTGCAATTGTTCTTATTTTCTGGATTAGGCATTGAGCCCTTACTCTATTCCTTTCTTACCATGCTAAGGGAGCACCAGAGGGGGAGCAAGAAGCATTGGACTTCATTTCTAACAACTGTAGGGATAAATTTGAGGTGCCTATCTCACTGTGCCCTGTGAGGCAATCTAAATCATTCTCATTTTCCAGCTGAAGAAACATATACAGAGGATATTGCTGTACAGTTAGAGAAGCAAAGAATTGATTCAAATATATTTGAAGAATTGCCTAACAGGGACAAACAACAGTTTGCAAATTGTATAGTCAGGTCTCTAAATATATCCAAATATAAATAAGAAAAAAAATTTAATTCCATGATATAGTATTAATTTACATGATTTATCTTTAAAGTAATGCTTTTGGGGTAAGTACAATTGTTCTTATTTTCCAGGTTAGGAATTGTGCCTTAGAGAGGTTAAGTGACTTGATAAATAAAATAAAATAAGAAAGAATAAAATAAGGTAAAAAATTAAAATATAACAAAATTTTAAAAATAGGGAGATGACATCTGCAAGATGGAGGGCTAGGAAGTCACAACACTTGTCTCTCACACAAAAAACTACATGAACAATAAATAAAATTAAAACTGACAAAAATAGCCCTAGAAACTCTGGACTACGATGAAGAATCAGGAGAAACTCTGAGGAGCTAAAAAACTGAAGGTGGGGCTTCCCTGGTGGCGCAGTGTTTGAGAGTCTGCCTGCCGATGCAGGGGACACAGGTTCGTGCCCCAGTCCGGGAAGATCCCACGTGCCACAGAGCGGCTGGGCCCGTGAGCCATGGCCACTGGGCCTGCGCGTCCGGAGCCTGTGCTCTGCAACGGGAGAGGCCGCAGCAGTGACAGGCCCACATACCACAAAAAAAAAAAAAAAAAAAAAAAAAAAAACCCTGAAGGTGGCTACATAGAAAAGCATAGGAAGCATTTTACCTGTGTCACCACTGCCAGCAGTCCAGAGAAGTTTGGCACCAGGAGGGCCCCACCTTGGAAGGATTTCAACCCATTGGTAAAAAAGAGCAGGAGAACCCCAACAAGCCTCACACCATGGATGTTTGAAGCATTTGCTACTAAGGACTCCAAACATCTTCACCAATACTAAACCGAGTTGATGGAGCTGCCTAGAGTCCCCACTGTTGTGTCTCCTCCTTGGGGCTGGAGCTGTTGTTGCAGTGAGACCTGCTCCCAAGTGTCCCAGTCACTGCTGTGCCCAGCCTTCCCGGATCAGGGCACTGTAGTGCCTTGAATCTATAGGACAAGAGCTGCTGCTGCTCTGTACTCTGCCTCCAGGTCCTAAGTTGTGGCTTTGACCCACCATAATCAGAGTTGCACTGCTGCTGCTCTGCACCCTGACTTCAGGTAGTAAGTCAGGGCTGTGGCCCCATCCACACTGCTGCCACTTTGCACGCCATCCTCTGGGTGTTCCCAACATGTGGCTTTAATGGACCAGCATCAGGCGCAGCTGCTGCTGTTCTGCAACTTACCCATGTATTCTAAACCATGGCTTTGACCTACCATCACTGGGATGCACTATAGCAGCTCTGGGCCTTGCTCCTGGGATTCTAAGTCACAGCTTTGATCTGCCACCACCATAACCAAGCTGCTGCTATTCTACGACTATCACCCTGGGGCCAGAGTCTGACTTTGACCCACCTTCCCCAGGGTGTGATGCTACTACACCTTGTCCCCTGGACCCAAGCCACTGCTGCACCCTGTCATCCTAGAGTCTCTGCCACTGCTGCATCCCCATCCCCCAGGACCAAGTCACAGTTTCAAGACCCAGAGAGCTGAGATCCAGTTCTATGGGACATCTCTACATGCCTGCACCTCAGAAAACTAGTACCATTGCCATAGAAAGTACACCTGTGCCCCAGGACACAGGGGCTATGGTACTTCTATGTGTGCCTAATTCCAGGATCCCAGTTCTGATGCCACTCAGAGTGTAAGCACACAAAATCTGGTGCCAAGAGAGAACTCCTCAACTAGAACTTCCTCCCATAAGCCAAAAAAAGAACAAGAGAACCCCAGCAGTCTTTGCCTCTGAGGACCCCAATAGCCTTAGCCACCACTGCCACCTTCAGGATCTCTGCAGTTTTTGCCAACATTGACCTCAGGTGATGGAGATGCACAGAGACCAGCCACTGTGCTCCCCCAGGAACTAGAGACTGTGCATAACCCAGTCAGTGCCCTTCAGCCACCTTCAGGTGAAAATCTTTGCCCACTGAAGCTAGTTTGAAAAGGCTGGAAGAGGTGACTGCTCCCTCAAATGTACAGACGTCAATGTAAAGCCATTAGAAACATGAAAAAGCAAGAAAACATTAACACCACTAGAGACATAATAATTTCCCAAACTGACCCCAAAGAAATGGAAATGTGATAGTTAACTGAAAAATAATCCAAAATAATTATTTTAAAGAAGCTCAGCAAGAGTCAAGAGAATATAGACAATTCAATTAACTCAGGAAAGCAATGCATAAATAAAATGAGAAGTTCAATGAAGTGATAGGAATCATAAAAATGAACCAAACAGACATTCTGGGGCTGAAGAATAAAATGAACGAAATGAAAATGAAATAGAGAGCTTCAATAGTAGGGTCAACGAAGCAGAAGAAAGAATATGCAAACTTGAAGACAGATCTCTTGATATTATCCAATAAGAGGAGAAAATAAATTAAACTATAAGAGTGAAGCAAGTCTGCACGAATTATGGGACACTATCAACTGAAAGGAAACTCACATTATGGGAGTATCAGAAGGAGAAGAGTGAGAAGAGAAAAGGACAGAAAACCTATTTAAGGAAATAATGTCTGAAAAGCTCTCAAATCTGGAGAAATCTTATACCATCCAGGTACAAGAAGCTCAAAGATCTCCAAACAGATTCAACTCAAAAAGATCTTTAACAAGATACAGTATAATCAAACTCAAAAACCAAAGGCAGAATTCTGAAAGCAGCAAGAGAAAAAAGACTTATCACATACAAGGCAGTCCTAATAAGATTATAGGCAGATTTCTCAGCAGAAACCTTGCAGAGCAGGAGAGAATGGAATGATATATTCAAAGTGCTCAAAGGAAAAAAAAAAAAAAAACTACCAACCAAGAATACTTTATGAAGCAAAGTTGTCCCTCAGAAATGAAGTAAGGGAAAAGACTTCCCCAGACAAACAAAAGCTTAGGAAAATTATCATCCTTAGATCTGTCTTACAAGAAATGTAAAAGTGAGTTATTTAAGTTGAAAAAAACAAGGATGCTTATTAATAACATGGAAACATATGAAAGTGTAAAATTCACTGGTAAAGGTAAGCATATAGTCAAATTCAAAATAATCCAATACTGCAATGGTGGTGTGTAAATCACTTGGAACTCTATGATATAGATTTAAGGACGAAAGTATTAAAAATAACTATAGCTCCAATATTTTGTTATTGGATACACAACATAAAAAGATGTAAATTGTGGCATCAATAACATAAAACATCAGGGAAAACAAGTAGAAGTGTAGAGCTTTTGTATGCAATTTAAGTTAAATGGTTGTTTTACAAGGATTGTTAAAATTATAAGATGTATTATGAAAGCCTTAAGGTAATCACAAAGCAAAAACATAATATATACCTAAATGATAATGAGAAAATAATCAAAGAATACCACTACCATACCAAAAAACAAACAAAAAACAAACCCACATCAATTCAAAAAGAAAGATAACAGGAGAGGAAGAAAGGAAGAAAGGAACTACAAAACAATAAGAGAGAAATTAACAAAATGTCAATAATTACCCTAAATGTAAGTGGTTTAAATTCTCCAGTTAAATGATGTAGAGTGGCTGAAAAATAAGACCCAAGTATATGCTGCCTAGGAGAGACTCACACAAGCTTTAAGGACACACACATACTCAAAGTAAAGGGTTGGAAAAAGATATTCTATGAAAATGGAAACCAAAGAAGAGCAGAGGTGGCTATACTTATATCAGACAAAATAGACTTTACCTCCAAAGCTGTAACATGAGACAAAGAGATCATCATATAATGATAAATGGGTCAATTCATCAAGAGGATATACCAATGTAAAATTTTACACATCCAATATAGAAGAACTCAAATATATCAACCAATTATTAACAGATCTACAGGTAGACACAGACAACAATTCCATAATAGTAATAAATGTGTGCAGATGACATGATCTTATGTATAGAAAATTGTGAGACTCTACCAAAATAATGAATGAATCAGAAAAGTTGCTGGATACAAATTCAACATACAAAAACCAGTGTGCTTACAGTATTTGTTTTTCTCTTTCTGACTTACTTCACTCTGAATGATAGACTCTAAGTCCATCCACCTCACTACAAATAACTCATTTTCATTTCTTTTTATGGCTGAGTAATATTCCATTGTTTATATGTGCCACATCTTCTTTATCCATTCATCTGTTGATGGGCACTTAGGTTGCTTCCATGTCCTCGCTATTGTAAATAGAGCTGCAATGAACATTTTGGTACATGACTCTTTTTGAATTATGGTTTTCTCAGGGTATATGCCCAATAGTGGGATTGCTGGGTCATATGGTAGTTCTATTTGTAGTTTTTTAAGGAACCTCCATACTGTTCTCCATAGTGGCTCTATCAATTTACATTCCCACCAACAGTGCAAGAGTGTTCCTTTTCTCCACACTCTCTCCAGGATTTATTGTTTCTAGATTTTTTGATGATGGCCATTCTGACTGGTGTGAGATGATATCTCATTGTAGTTTTGATTTGTATTTCTCTAATGATTAATGGTGTTGAGCATTCTTTCACGTGTTTGTTGGCAAACTGATTTACTTTGTTATAAAGCAGAAACTAACACACCATGGTAAAGCAATTATACTCCAATAAAGATGTTAAAAAAAAGTGTACTTCTATACACTAATAATGGACTATCTCAAATAGAATTAAGAAAGCAACCCCATTTGCAATAACATCAAAAACAATAAAATAATTAGAAATAAATTTAGACAAGAAGGTGAAAGACCTGCACACTAAAATTGTTAACAGATTGGTGAAAGAAATTGACAAAGACACAAATAAATGGAAAGATAGTCTATGTTTTTGATAGAACAAACTAATTTTTTAAGTCCATAATGTCCAAAGCAATCTACAAATTCAAAGCAATTCCTATCAAAACTCCAGTGGCATTTTCGCAGAAATAAAAAAAACTATCCTAAAATTTGTATAGAACCACAAAAGATCTCAAACAACAAAAGCAATCTTGAGAAAGATGAACAGAGCTGGAGGTATCACACTTCCTGATTGCAAACTATATTACAAAGCTATAGTAATCAAAACAGAATGGTATAGGCTAAAAGACAAGCACACAGACCAGTGGAAAAGAATAGAGCCCAGAAACAAACCAATGCATATATGGTCAGTTAATTTTTGACAAAGGCACCAAGAACATGCAATGGGGAAAGGATAATCTCTTCAATAAATGTTGTTGGGAAAATTGGATATTCACATACAAAAGAATGCAACTGGACTCCTATCTTACACCACTCACAAAAATCAACTCAAAATGCATTAAAGAATTAACTGTAAGACCTGAAACCATAAAACTCATAGAAGAAAACATAGAGAAGAAGCTCTTTCATATTGGTCTTGGCAAGGATTTCTTGAATAAAACTCCAAAAACATGGGCAACAAAAACTAAAATAAACAAGTGGGACTAAATCAAACTAAAGAGCTTCTGCACAGCAAAGGAAACAATCAATAAATAGAAAATATAACCTACAAAATGAGAGAAAATATTTGCAAACTCTGTGTCTAATAAGTGGTTAATATCAGAAATATATAAAGAAATGATACAACTCAATAGCAAAAAAAAAAAGCAAATAATCTAATTAAAAATGGGCAAGGACCTGAATAGATATTTTTCTGAAGACACACTAGTGGTCAATAGGTACATAAGAAGGTACTCAACATCACTAATCATTAGAAACTCTAAACCAAAACCATACTGAGATATCATTGCATACCTTTTCAAATAGTTATTATCAAAAGACAAGAGAGGGAGTTCCCTGGTGGTCTAGTGGTTACAATTCGGCACTTTCACTGCGGAGGGCCCAGGTTCAATCTGGTCAGGGAACTGAGATCCTGCAAGCCACATGGCATGGCCAAAACAAAAACAAAAGACAAGAGAGATAAAAAATGTTAGTGACAATGTGGAGAAAAGAGAACCCTTATATACTGTTGGTGAGAACGTAAATTGGTATAGCCATTATGGAAAATAATATGAATGTCCCTAAAAAATTAAAAATAGAATGACCATATGATCCAGCAATCCCACTTCTGGATATATATCCAAAGGAAATGAAATCAGTATCTCAAAGAGATATCTGTATTCCAATGTTCATTGCAGCAATATTCACAGTAGCCAAGATACAGAAACATCTAAATGGCCATCAACTGTTGAATGGCGAAAGAAAGTGTGATGTGTGTGTATATATATATATATATATATATATATATATATATATATGTATGTATATATATATATACACATATATATATATATATATATACAACTATAATGAAATACTGTGTAGCCATAAAAAGACGGAAATCCTGCCATATGCAGCAACATGGATGAACCTGGAGGACATTATGCTAAGTGAAATAAGCAGACACAGAAAGACAAACACAGTGTGCTGTCACCTATATGTGGAATCTGGGCACAAAGTTGATTTCATAGAACCAGAGAATAGGGACTTCCCTGGTGGTGCAGTCGTTAAGAATCTGTCTGCCAATGCAGGGGACACGCGTTTGACCCCTGGTCTGGGAAGATCCCACATGCCACGGAGCAACTAAGCCCATGTGCCACAACTACTGAAGCCTGCACACCTAGAGCCCATGCTCCCCAACAAGAGAAGCCACCACAATGAGAAGCCTACACACCACAACGAAGAGTAGCCTCCACTCGCCACAACTAGAGAAAGCCCGCGTGCTGCAACGAAGACCTAATGCAGCCAAAAATAAATAAATTAATTAATTTTCAAAAAAGAAAGAAACTGAGAATGTAATAGTGGTTGCTGAGACTGCGGAGGGGGGAACATGGAGACATGTAAGTTAAAGGGTAAAAACTTTCAGTTATAGGAAGAATAAGTTCTGAGGAGGTAACGTACAGCATGATGTCTATAGATAATAGTACAGTATCATATACTTGAAAGTTGCTGAAAGTAGATCTTAAGTGTACTCACCAAAAAAAGGAAAAAGTTAACTATGTGAGGTGATGAATGTGTTAATAATCTTGATCTTGGTAATCATTCTGCAATATATATGTATATCAAAACATCTTGCACATTTTAAACATGTAAAATTATATTTGTCAATTATTCCTCAATGAAGTTGGGGAAAAATCCCAAAATAAAAATAAAATAAATTCTGATAACATCAAAAATATGAAGGAGATCTATACTTAAATGATAACTGTCTTCCTCCACGGCTTATTCAATTCACAAGCAAAATGCTCTAACATATAAAAATAAGGTAATGAAAAATACAATAATGCTTCATTCTTATTAAGCACATTTCCTGAGAGCTCAAAGTGCTTCCAAATCCATTCTCTTCTTCCCCCCACTAAAGTGAATGCAACAGTATATCTTCAAGAAATTGTAAAGAAGAAGAAGATAGCTAAAAATATATAAAGTGAATAAGGACAATAGTTAAATTCCAACACTAGGTGTTGCTCCTCTACAGGGTGGGATCCCCAATAGAAATTAAGTAGCACTGTGACTTCATTTCAAACTTTAGAAAACTATTTTGAATTTTGCCATCAACTTTGCCAAAGAAAAATGATTAGTTCAGAATAATCCCCCTCAATTATACCAACAATTACATCTCGTCATCTGAGAGATTTGTAAGGCAAGAGCTCTTGTCTGCTCCTGTTGTTTTGTGTAAGGCAAACGAGTGAAGCAAGGAGCTACTGTATTCAGTAGTGTTGTATATTGATGAAAAAGCATTATCATAAGTGTCAAGAACCTTTTGAAACTTCTTATTCATTCATTCATTTATTTGCTCATTTATCTGATTGTAGAAAGCCATACCTACCCCGCACTACATATATAGGGATACTCTAATTCCACGCTCTCCCCCAATCCCATTCCTCCTTGGGCTCCTTAGTTGTTCTACAGTGGCTTAAGGTGGGTTTAACTTACCACAGCTTTTGCTCTACTAAAGTACTGTTTGTTCAAAGCCTGTTTCCTCCTCTGTTCAGCCCAGGCTTTGTTTGTAACCATTGGCTAAACCAACACAAACACCTAACAATCAAAGGTACACTGGTTTAGGTGTGGGAAGAGGTGGAGGTGGGTGATGGTGTTGAAAAGGTTTCAGTTCTTATAGTTTAAAAAGTGACTTTTGGATTCGGAAATCAAGATGATGGAGTAAGAGGATGTGGAGCTCACCTCCCTCCAAAAGACACACCAAAAATACAGCTACATGTGGAAAAACTTTTATGGAAAACTAACTGGAAACTATCAGAAGGACTCCTATAAAACCGAGGCTGTAAGAAAACTACGCACGTAATTGGGTAGGATGGGAAGAAACAATCGGGTCAGGGTCTCTGCTGCTGGGAGGGGACTAAGAGGAAAAGGGAGATCACATGGGTAGACTCTTGCCCTGGGAAGTGAACAGGTCAAGCCACAGACTGGCTCTTCCACTTCTGAGATCCTACATGGAGGACACAAACCCCCTTATTGGCTTGAAAAACTGCTAGGAAAAATAAAAAGGCTAAAGAAGCCTGGACTTCACGTGCGAGGAGTGCACGGGTGCTGGCTTGCTCCCAGGCAGGGCGGAGAGGTCTGCCCTAGCTGCTGCCAAGTTTCCCATGACTGCTTCACTGCACTCCTTAGCCCGAGCCCAGCAAATACCCCAGCCCTGCAAATTCCACATCACAGTGTGGCACTAGATCTGGGGCAGCCATGACTGGGAAGATATGCAATTGTGGGCTGTCTAAGTGGAGCCGTAGATGCAAACACAGGCAGAGCATCTGACCTCTGTAGGCACACAAGCCCCGCTTGCTTCAGCAGTCTACTTTTTGGGGCAAAGGTCCAGTGCATGGTGGGGGAAAGGAAAAACACACACTTAAAGGGAACAGAGCCAGTTCAAGCCTCACCCGCAGGGCTTCCACTCCAGCAACTTGGGATGAGAACCTGTCCCTGACAGGGCTGTGACAGTGACTGAGCAGAGAGGAAGTCTCACTTCACACCCTGCACAGGCTCTAGCTATTCTATCTCCAGATTTCTATCTCTACAACTTCATAAAACTAGAAATCAACTACAGAAAGAAAACTGGGAAAAGAACAAACATGTGGAAATGAAACAACGTGCCACTAAAAAGCCAATGGATCAATGATGAGATCAAAGAGGAACCTAGAAAATACCTCAAAACAAATAAAAATGGAAACGCAATTTCCCAAAATCTATGGGATGAAGAAAGACAGTTCTAAGAGGGAAGTTTATAGTGATACAGACCTTCCTCAAGAAACCAGAAAAATCTCAAATGAACAACCTACCCTAACAATTAAAATAATTAGAAAAACAAACAAAACCTGAAATCAACAGAAAGAAGGAAATAATAAAGATCAGAGAGTAAATAAATAAAATAGTAATAATAAACAATAGAAATGATCAATGAAAATAAGGGCTGGTTTTTTGAAAAGGTAAACAAAATTAATAAAATTTAGCTGGGCTCACCAAAAGGAAGAGAGGACCCAAATAAACAAAATAAGAGATGAAAGAAGAGAAATAACAATACCACAGAGACACAAAAAATCAAAAGAGAATAGTATGAACAGTTAAATACATTTGCACAGCAAAGGAAACCATCAACAAAGCGAAAAGACAACCTACTGAATGGGAGAAAATATTTGCAAAAGATGTGACCAATAAGGGGTTAATATCCAAAATATACAAAGAGCTCATACAACTGAATATCATAAAAAACAACAACCCAATCAAAAAAATGGCAGAAGACCTGAATAGACTTTTTTTCCAAAGAAGACATGCAGATGGCTAACAGGCACACAAAAAGGCACTCAACATCTCTAATGATTAGAGAAATGCAAATCAAAACCACAATGAGATATCACCTTACACCTCTCAGAGTGCCTATCATCAAAAGTCTACATATAACAAATGTGAAGAAGATGTGGAGAAAAGAGAACCCTTGTACACTGTTGGTAGAAATGTAAATTTCCAGCCACTATGGAGAACAGTATGGAGATTCCTCAAAAAAATATAAAAATTGAATTACCATATGATCCAGCAAGTCCACTCCTGGGTATATATCTGGAAAAAAATTAAAACACTAATTCAAAAAGATACATGCACCCCAATGTTCATGTACTATGAACATAGCAATGTTCATAGTATAATGTTCACTATATCCAATAGCCAAGACATGAAAGCAACCCAAGTGCCCATCAGTGGATGACTGTATTAAGAAATGTGGGGGCTCCCCTGGTGGCGCAGTGGTTAAGAGTCCGCCTGCTGATGCAGGGGACACGGGTTCGTGCCCCAGTCTGGGAGGATCCCACATGCCGTGGAGCGACTGGGCCCGTAAGCCATGGCCGCTGAGCCTGCACGTCCGGAGCCTGCACTCCTCAATGGGAGAGGCCACAGTAGTGAGAGGCCTGCATACCGAAAAAAAAAAAAAAAAAGAAAAAAAAGAAATGTGATATGCAGCTGTTAGTTGGGAAGCAGCTGCATGCCACATCTTCTTAATACAGTCATCCATATAGCTGATTCACTTTGTTATACAGCAGAAACTAACACAACATTGTAAAGCAATTATACTCCAATAAAGATGTTAAATTAAAAGAAAAGATGTGGTATATATATATATGTATATACACAATGGAATATTACTCAGCGATAAATAAGAATGAAATATTGCCATTTGCACAATGTGGATGGACCTGGAGAATATTATGCTTAGTGAAATAAGTCAGACATAAAAAGACAAATACTGTGTTATATCCCTTATATGTGTAACCTAAAAAATAATACAAATGAATATACATACATATGCAAAACAGAAACATACTCACAAATATAGAGAACAAACTTCTGGTTACCAAAGGGGAGAGGGGAGGGAGGAGGGACAAATTAGCGGTATGGGATTAAGAGATACAAACTGCTATCTATAAAATAGATAAGCAACAAGTTTATATTGTACAGCATAGGGAATTATAGCCATTATCTCCTAATAATTTACAATGTAGTATAATCTATAAAAATACTGAATCACTATGATGTACACCTGAAACTAATATAGTATTTTAAATGAAGTATACATCAATTAAAAATTAAAAATAAATTGTAATAAAATAACTTTTGACTTTCTGCCAAAGGGGGCCCCTACCTCATGATATGTTATTGCTTTAGCAAATCTCTGCACAAATGTTGGAAATGGCAGAGAAACCTTGCTCACAGATCCAGATACATAACAAGTGTTGCTAAAGCCGGAACTGCACACAACATGGTAGCTTGGGGAGGTTAATCCTGACCTCTCTCAAGGTCTAAAATACTCTGTGGTGAGCAAAATGGTCAGTACTTGCAGAGGAATAAAGACAGATTTCCAATTTATGTAGAGCCATGCGATTGACTATATGAGCAATTGTGCCAAGCACATCAAATGAAAGCCTTTAAAGTTTAAAAGAGCTTTGAGAGGGCGTCTAGTTCACCTTTCTATCTCTAGCCAGGATTATAGCAGAATTATCCCACAAAGCTAAAGCAATTATTTCTTCTTTCTTTAAAAAACTCTCCAGAGAAAGAGACACCACTGGTACTTCATGAGATGTTCCAGTCTTATACTTCTCATGCAAATAACTTAACCCTAATAGAATTAGGGTTACCATAGTAAACAATTTCCATTTCCGTCACTTTGTTCAGTGAGCAGGGCAAACAAAGTCACCAACCAACAAGAGGCCTTGCACATGACATGCACAGCTGCTAACCAGAGAACAAATTAGATGCATATTTAGCACTGAAAAGATTCTGAATAATCTTTACACACACACACACACACACACACACACACACACACACACGAGAGTAATCAGCTAATAATACCGAAGCTAATCTTGAGGATGTTTGTTAGGAGTTGTTCCCATTCATAATGTTTAACATTGTCACCTTTGTCTCAGGAAATATTCCCTGCTTTTAAAATACAGTTCTTTACCTACCTGTTCTTGTAACAAAAATCCAGGCCTCACTGGAAGGACGCAGTGCCTATCAACCCTGTTCTGCATAAAAGGAGTTTCATCCCAATACACATTCCTTCACAGAAGTCACTCACCCTTATGCAACTGCAAAGATTAAGATATGTTTTAACACATCTGAAGAAAAGGGCTGGCTTAGCCAAGGCCATTGCTTCTGCCTGACGTATGACCAACAATTGTTGGTGCACTGCATGCTACTAGGACTGCCATTCCCTTATTCTCCAGACTTCTGGGGCAGCTGCCACCTCCTCTACCAATTGTGTTTCTCCTGACCAATTTTTTTTTAACATCTTTATTGGAGTATAATTGCCTTACAATGGTGTGTTAGTTGCTGCTTTATAACAAAGTGAACCAGTTATACATATACATATGTTCCCATCTCTCTTCCCTCTTGAGTCTCCCTCCCTCCAACCCTCCCTATCCCACCCCTCTAGGTAGTCACAAACCACCTAGCTGATCTCCCTGTGCTATGCTGCTGCTTCCCACGAGCTATCTATTTTACGTTTGGTAGTGTATATATGTCCATGCCACTCTCTCACTTTGTCACATCTTACCCTTCCCCCTCCGCATATCCTCAAGTCCATGCTCTAGTAGGTCTGTGTCTTTATTCCTGTCTTACCCCTAGGTTCTTCATGACCTTTTTTTTTTCTTTCTTAGTTTCCATATATATGTGTTAGCATACGGTATTTATTTTTCTCTTTCTGACTTACTTCACTCTGTGTGATAGACTCTAGGTCCATCCATCTCACTACAAATAACTCAATTTCGTTTATTTTTATTGTGAGTAATATTCCATTGTATATATGTGCCACATCTTCTTTATCCATTCATCTGCTGATGGGCACTTAGGTTGCTTCCATGTCCTGGTTATTGTAAATAGAGCTGCAATGAACATTTTGGTACATGACTCTTTTTGAATTATGGTTTTCTCAGGGTATATGCCCAGTAGTGGGATTGCTGGGTCATATGGTAGTTCTATTTGTAGTTTTTTAAGGAACCTCCATACTGTTCTCCATAGTGGCTGTACCAATTCACATTCCCACCAACAGTGCAAGAGTGTTCCTTTTCTCCACACTCTCTCCAGCATTTATTGTTTCTAGATTTTTTGATGATGGCCATTCTGACCAGTGTGAGATGATATCTCATTGTAGTTTTGATTTGCATTTCTCTAATGATTAATGATGTTGAGTATTCTTTCATGTGTTTGTTGGCAATCTGTATATCTTCTTTGGAGAAATGTCTATTTATGTCTTCTGCCCATTTTTGGATTGGGTTTTTGGTTTTTGTTATTGAACTGCATGAGCTGCTTGTAAATTTTGGAGATTAGTCCTTTGTCAGTTGCTTCATTTGCAAATATTTTCTCCCATTCTGAGGGTTGTCTTTTGGTCTTGTTTATGGTTTCCTTTGCTGTGCAAAAGCTTTTCATCCTCAATGGTGAAAAACTGAAACCATTTCCAATAAGATCAGGAAAAAGACAAGGTTGCCCACTCTCACCACTATTATTCAACATAGTTTTGGAAGTTCTAGCCACAGCAATCAGAGAAGAAAAACACATAAAAGGAATCCAAATAGGAAAAGAAGAAGTAAAGCTGTCACTGTTTGCAGATGACATGATACTATACATAGAGAATCCTGAAGATGTTACCAGAAAACTACTAGAGCTAATCAATGAATTTGGTAAAGTAGCAGGATGCAAAATTAATGCACAGAAATCTCTGGCATTCTTATACACTAATGATGAACAATCTGAAAGTGAAATTAAGAAAACACTCCCATTTACCACTGCAACAAAAAGAATAAAATATCTAGGAATAAACCTACCTAAGGAGACAAAAGACCTGTATGCAGAAAATTATAAGACACTGATGAAAGAAATTAAAGATGATACAAATAGATGGAGAGATATACCGTGTTCTTGGATTGGAAGACTCAACATTTTGAAAATGACTCTACTACCCAAAGCAATCTACAGATTCAATGCAATCCCTATCAAACTACCACTGGCATTTTTCACAGAACTAGAACAAAAAATTTCACAATTTGTATGGAAACACAAAAGACCTCTAATAGCCAAAGCAATCTTGAGAATGAAAAATGGAGCTGGCGGAATCAGGCTCCCTGACTTCAGACTATACTACAAAGCTACAGTAATCAACACAGTATGGTACTGCCACAAAAACAGACAGATAGATCAATGGAACAGGATAGAAAGCCCAGAGATAAACCCTCGCACATATGGTCACCTTATCTTTGGTAAAGGAGGCAGGAATGTACAGTGGAGAATGGACAGCCTCTTCAATAAGTGGTGCTGGGAAAACTGGACAGGTACATGTAAAAGCATGAGATTAGATCACTCCCTAACACCATACACAAAAATAAGCTCAAAATGGATTAAAGACCTAAATGTAAGGGCAGAAACTACCAAACTCTTAGAGGAAAACATAGGCAGAACACTCTATGACATAAATCACAGCAAGATCCTTTTTGACCCACCTCCTAGAGAAATGCAAATAGAAACAAAAATAAACAAATGGGACCTAATGAAACTTCAAAACTTTTGCACAGCAAAGGCTGACCAATGTATTTTAAGAGGGTTAACATCACCACAACTGCTCCAGAGCTCCTCCAGCTAGAATTTTGTTCTTTACTAGGGTGTTTTTGTTTGGTTTTAAACTGCCAGACGGAAGCTTTTCCTCTCAGAACTGCTTTTCAACACATCAGTCTGAGGCAGAGCAGCAACTCAGTTGACACATAGTCTTCACAAAATAGCCCTATGAATCATACATAGGTTCAGTTTCTTCTATTGAGCATATAGACCCAAGAGACTCTCACAAATTGTGGGAGAACATTTTAAAAGGGTGTACTGTGTCAATCCCAATCTCCCAATTCATCCCACCCTCATTCCCCTCTTGGTAACCATAAATTTGTTTCCTACATCTGTAATATATAAAATAGATAACTCATGAGAACCTACTGTATAGCACATGGAACTCTACTTAGTGCTCTGTGGTGACCTAAATGGGAAGGAGATATTAAAAAGAGTGGCTATATGTATATGTATAACTGATTCACTTTGCTATACAGAAGAAACTAATACAACATTGTAAAGCAACTATACTCCATTAAAAATTAATTTTTTAAAAGGATTATACTGTGCATACTTGCTTAAATGCTCTCCTCTTCGTAATGTCCCCATATTGGGACCTGTGGCTATGAATCTCAGTTAGGCCAAGGGCTGCCATTGGGCCTTGTACTGCCTCTACTATTCTAATAAATGTCTGTACTCCAAGACAGAGGAGTCCTAATCTGGCTATATACCAGAAACTGCAGGAAATTGTTAAAATGTATATTTCCAGGTCTTACCCCAGTCCTTCTTAATCAGAATACTCATCTTAAAAAAAACTACCTGGGTTAGAGTTTAGAGTGACATAAGCAAGATGTGAGACTAGGCAGTTCCAGGCCCTCATTCTCCTATAGAAATATTTTTTAAAAACACAACTAGATACTGACTAAAATAACTTTATAGGAGCTCTAAAAAATCATTCAAAGATTTACAGTAACCAAGTGAATGTCCAATCAAGAAAAAGCCACATTCAAATTGGTGAGAAATTTTGTAACATTTTTACTTGTGCTTGTCCACTCCCTCCCTGGAGATGGTTCCAAATCCCTTTCCCAGAACTGGAGAATACAGAGTTGACCAACTTTTGAAACTTTGTAACCTGTCTGTGGGCTGCCTGAGAGATTGGCCTCTGTGTAACCTAACTCAAATCTCAGGATAGGAAAAGCCACAGGAAGAAGCAGGCACAGCTGCAAATGTCAACTAATGGCTGCATGGATAAACAAAATGTTGTATATACATATAAGGGAATATTATTCAGCCTTGAGAAGGTAGGGAATTCTGACATATGCTACATCATGGATGAATCTTAAAGACATTATGCTAAATGAAATAAACCAGTTACATAAGGACAAACAAAGTATGATTTCACTTACATGAGGTACTTAGAGTAGTCAAATTTAGAGAAAGAGAGTAAAATGGTGGTTTCCAGGGGCTGGGAGGAGAAGGAAATGTGGAGTTATTGTTTAACGGGTACAGAATTTCCAGTCTAGGGAGATGAGAAAAGCTCTGGAAATGAATTGTGGTGATGCTTTCACAACAATGTGAATGTATTTAATGCTACTAAACTATGCACTTAAAATGGTTTTAAAATGGTAAACAAACTCCCCGGATGACTCTGAAACAGTCAGATGTTTAGGAATCACTGCTTTAAAGTTACCCCTCTTAAATCGCCTCTCCTCGGAAACTTAAGTGCAAAATGGAAGATCGTGAAGAGTGGCAGGAGAAGGTTAGTAGGGAAATGTGAAAGAAAGACCTCTTTTGCCACCAAAGACTCAAATGAATGCCTGCTGCTTAAGAGCCACGTGGTATTCTAAAAGTCACTGGTGAGAAGGTTATCTCAGCTGGAATGAAAGTTGACATTTTGTGTCTTGTAGCACTAGTCACATCTGACAGATGCCTTTCTGGATTTCCCAATGAAAGCTATTTGCTATTTCCAACCCTATGGATCCTGGTTCTGCCCTGAAGCATTCTCTGAAAAGGTAATGTATGGCTTGGATCCAAAATTGTCTACTAAGCACTTTGAAAGCCAAGCAGTGATTTCTCTGCCAGTTGCAAAGTATTTTCAATAATGTTAAATAGCCTCCTTTTCAAATCACTCTTAACTTACATAAACTAGAAAAGCTTTTCTTCTAATCAGCAAATTTCACGTCAAATAGATTAGCAAAGACCTGACACAATATAAAACAATGTGAAGACAAAATTAGTTTTTTCCAATCACTGCCCCAAGCATTCTGTCTAATTTAAATAATTTATTAATAAGTTTACCTAGTACCAAGAGCTATCCCTAGACAAAACTGTAAAGTAGTCATAAATGTAATTTTATTTCTTCCTCGTCTCATTTTCTGGTTGTTTCCTCCTTTTCAAGTCCCCCAACTCCACATGCTGCATTAGAACCTACTATTTAGAACGTCATATCTTCACAACTGGCAAAACTATTTCGTGTTACCAGATACTCAGGAGCAGTATATAAAACGAGTATTTGAAAAGAGGATTCTCTGGACATTTTAATTAATTAAGAGGAATGATTTACTAATGGTTGAATTTTAGATACCCCAAGAAGTCACTAGGAAGGGAGAGAGTTAAGGGATGAGAAACATTTTGTCAGTATTTTTCAAGTCACACCAAGCAGCCTAACTATAACATGGCCCCACTATCATTTTCTTTAACCACAATTTTACTTATCTCACACTCATTTAAGATGAGCAATCCTCTAATCAAGTTCTTACACGTTTTGCTAATTAGAAGTCTTTATTGGCCAAAAAAGAAAAAAAAATCCCAAACTCCTTTTACTGCTTGGCTCACAGGGGAAAAGAAACATGTTTTTATCTCCTCTCCCATTTATTCTTTTAAATCTCATCTCCTAGGCAGGGAGCATTCTATCCTTTTTCAAGGTAGCCAAGAGGCAGATGGATGAACTAAACGAGTCTTTGAGTCTCATCAGAACTCTATGTAACACTACATCATATTTTGGAATACTATGGAATTTTTCTAGGCCACTAAAAAGAACCACAGGTTTAATTTATAACATAAGACAACCTGATCAAAATATGACACCTGTGATGGCAACAGATTTAGTGAAAATGCAGTTAGGGCACACAATTGAACCACATGCAAATGCTCATTTCCTTTGACAGAAATTTTATTTGTGTCAATAAAAAGCAAAGAACTTGTTTAGTTCAGAACCTTTTTATATCATTGAATATATATTTTAACTGCTGCTAGAACACTCAATATTTTTCCAATAAATCACTTTATTAATATACTTTCACTCTTGTTTAATTGAGGTGTAATTTGTATACAACATTATATTAGTTTTAGGTACACAACATTATGATTCAATATTAGTATACATTGTGAAATGATCACCACAACAAATCTAGTTAACATCAGTCACCATACATAGTTCCAAATTGTTTTCTCATGATGAGAACTTTTAAGATCTATTCCCTTAGCAACTTTCAAATGTGCAATACAGTATTATTAACTACAGTCACCATGTTGTACACTACATCCCCATGACTTATTTATTTTATAACAGGAAATTCGTACCTTTTGACTCCCTTCACTCATTTGGCTAACCCCACCCCCTACTTCTGACAATCACCAATATGTTTTCTGTATCTACAAGCTGTTTTTTTTTTTTTTTTGCTTTTCTGTTTTTGTTTTAGATTCCACATGTGAGATCACAAAGTATTTGTCTTTTCCTGTCTGAGTTATTTCACTTAGCACAATGCCCTCAAGATCCATCTATGTTGTCACAAATAGTAAGATTTCATTCTCTTTTTTTGGGGGGGGGGATAATATGTATATCTCACATTTTCTTTATCCATTCATTCGTTGATGGACACACATTGTTTTCATATCTTGGCTATTGTAAATAATGCTGCAATGAACATGGGGATAAATATATCTCTTCAAATTAGTGTTTTCATTTCCTTTGGATAAATACCTAGAAGTGGAATTGCTGGATCAATGGTAGTTCAAACATTCATACTGTTTTCCATAGTGGCTGCACCAATTTACATTCCCACCAACAGTGCACGAGGGTTCCACATCCTTGTCAACACTTGTTATTTAACGTCTGTTTGATAACAGCCACCTTAACAGGTGTGAGGTAATATCTCATTGTGGTTTTGATTTGCATTTCCCTGATGATTAGTGATGTTGAGTATCTTTTCATGTACCTGTTGACCATCTGTATGTCTTTTTTGGAAAAAATGTCTATTTAGATCCTCTGCCCATTTTTTAATCAGATTGTTTGTTTTTTTGCCATTGAGTTGTATGAATTCTTTATATTTTTTGGAGATTAACCCCTTATCAGGTATACAATTTGCAAAAGTTTTCTCCCATTCAGTAGGTTATCTTTTCGCTTTGTTGATGGCTTTCTATTTATTTTCTTTATGGAACTCTGGATCTCATTTGATGCCAAGCTAGCTAAGTGACAGGGGGAAAATGTCATGAAAGACAACTAATCACACCGCCCCAACCCCACAGGGTGAAAACTGCCTTACAATGCCTTTAAAATACCATAGCCTAACCCTTTCTTCTTGCAATTTTATTATTTTATTTTTGTCTGGGATACTGTGTAATGGTTCCTCCCAAAAACAGTTTGTTATTTGACCAGTGCCAGTCCAGCAAAATGAGAAAAATAAGGACAATATATTGAGTTTTTCATAATGCTAATCATATTACATTATTTAATAGGCTGTCTTTTATTCTAAAATTGTGTCATTTTTATGCATGTGAAATGACAATAAAAGTGAATTATAATTGTAATTATCTTAATAAGCAAAATTAAAAGCTGGCAACCTTTTGTTGGTCACTATAATTTGGGGGGAGGGGCATGGATTTTACTGGCCCATGAAATCCCAGAATCTCAAAACCATTTCAGAAAATTACATTCATTCACATGGTTCTAGATAATATGATTTTTTCTTTCCCTTTGGATCCCTGGAGATAATTATATTTTTATTAGTGATTTATTTATGTCCCAATAAATGTTTTCTTATAGTTTTTGACCCACCCAGACTCTCACCCTTAAGTTCCACTTTTTATTTAAATTTTTCTATGATGTTTAGTAAAAACTCCAAATCTCTTCCAATCATTTAAAATTCCAAATCTCTTGCAATCATTGTACAACTGGGTTTTTCTTAAAAATACTTGTAGAGGGCTTCCCTGGTGGCGCAGTGGTTGAGAATCTGCCTGCCAATGCGGGGGACACGGGTTCGAGCCCTGATCTGGGAAGATCCCACATGCCGCGGAGCAACTAGGCCCGTGAGCCACAACTACTGGTCTGGAGCTTGTGCTCCGCAACGAGAGGCCGCGACAGTGAGAGGCCCGCGCACCGCGATGAAGAGTGGCCCCCGCTCGCCGCAACTAGAGAAAGCCCACGCACAGAAACGATGACCCAACACAGCCATAAATAAATAAGTAAATAAATAAATAAATAAAATTTTCAAAAAATACTTGTAGAAAAACAGTATTTCAAAATAATTCCAAATACACTAAGTCACTAGGTGGTGCTAGTGACTTAGTGACTTTCTAACAAAATCGTTTTACCCTTAAATTTATAAATACTACAAAATGGGGGGAAAATTGGATGAGTCACAACTTGAACAAATGTCCAAAGTTTTAAGATTTTAAAAAGCCTTAAAGTTAAACTACTAAATTAATTGGTTAAAACATCAACATTTATTACTTGGGCTACAAAAAAGTAGCATATCAAATCTCTTTTCTCTGACTTCAGTGCCATTTTGAACCTGAAAATGTCATGAAAATACTTTTAGATAAAATATGGATCTAAATGTAAATTCCTGACTATTTTTATAGAGAAAAGAGCTCTTAGAATATTGCTAAGGTAACTCTCGGAAGGGTCTTTGTGGCATGTTGAAAAGTGTACATTCAAATCATTAGCGTGCTCTGAATAGAAGAAATAATACGTACGAGTCACAAACATTTGCAGTTTAGTGTGACCACTGAGAAATAATCAAGCTACTTTTTTCTTCATGTGAAATGGCTAACAAAAATGTAACTTCCGTTTATTGTTATTCTTAGGAATAACCCGTTTAAAATTGTGAAGTTTCCATGGAAATACACCACATAAAAAAGAAACTCCTTTGGGATTCATAATGCATTAAATTTGTGTGATAATATGATAATAGCAATGGCTATTACCATTTGGTGATTGTGCTTCTGAAAATATTTTTGGCTGAGATATATTATAATGGAGTCATAAGTTACAAGTAATCTCATTCTTTCCATTTCTTTTTTATTCACTTTCTTGGAAACTGGATTTCCCAATGCATTTCTAAAATTAAACACATATGGTCCTGGGGAGTTTGAGCTTGTCTAGGCTAGGAGGGAGATGAAGAGACATGAAATAGCTCATTATTTTCTTCCAGCGTTTTTCAGCATTTAAATGTTGAACTGTTTTTGTGCCCCCTAGGGAGAACTAAACTAATGTGTCTCCATGGAAGTAGTAGAATGTTAATCATGTCAAAACTATTTAGTGAAGTTTTAAAAAACAAAGTTTTAAACATGTTTTAAACTTTTAAAACGATCATAGTCTGTCAAAATCCCATTCACATCTCAATAAGGTACACTTATGGAAACTATTATAAGTTGATTCTTGCCTGCCTACAAATATTATACTCGAGAGGAAAAAAAATGAAGGAATACATTTACACAAGTTTATTAAAATGAACTAGTTAATCCTCTGCCAAAAACCAGTTGCTTCACTGAATTTGTTTTTTTTTAAGCAAGCAAGTTTAAACAGTCGAAAAAATCAAGATT
The DNA here is from genome assembly GCF_011762595.2 of Tursiops truncatus. Taxonomy (NCBI): domain Eukaryota; kingdom Metazoa; phylum Chordata; class Mammalia; order Artiodactyla; family Delphinidae; genus Tursiops; species Tursiops truncatus. Next base: position 57,491,470 of record NC_047055.1, read on the forward strand.
CTATAGTCTATCTTGATTTGTGAAAAATGACGAAAGCATTTTCCACGTAATAAATAGAGCCATTAGGACATAATTTTTCAGTACCCTTGGGACCTTAAGACTTTACACTGGCAAAGTGAAACGTTCAAATTTATAAAACTTGGGAGAATGCCATCTTTTCTTCCTAAGCATTTTGGACTATTTGCAAAATGAAAACTCTGTTCTCAAGACACTTTTGTAAATAATCCATCGAGCCCATATGGAAAGCATCATGAATTTGGAGGTGTTGCATATAATTTATTTTAATTCACCATTACAGAAACCACCATAATGATTTAATTAGAAAACAGGGGTTTTTTTGTCTTGTGTTCTTCTAACTGCTTTACCTGAAACCCCTAGTTCCAGACTAATTCTTGAAATTGCCCTGAATTGTAATATGCAATGGAGTGAATTAAGTGTACAATTCCTCCTGTTACTAGAAAATGTATACAGTTTTATGTGAGAATTCTAACAGAATGGAAAGTTCTAATTTTTTTCTAACTTGCAAAACTGACTATTGTGTTTAAAGTAGTAAAGCCTCATTTATTTCACATTATTATCTGTTTATTCTCTGAAAGTCCACGTTGGAAATATAACGCAGAGGGAATAAGAATTAAACTAAATGCTGTCATATGGAGCTCAGCACAGACACTATACCATTACTGTTAGGCGGTATGACTATGAAAATTTCAAGACCTCAATATATAAAATGACTTAAAATATTAAGAATAACAATAGTAAGAATTTACATTCCTAGCCCTGTGAATTTTAAGCAGGAGCAAAATAGCCAAATGTCATGCTGTTGTGTTTTTTTATTTTTATTTTTTTGGCGGTACACAGGCCTCTCACTGTTGTGGTCTCTCCCGTTGCGGAGCACAGGCTCCGGATGCGCAGGCTCAGCGGCCATGGCTCACGGGCCCAGCCGCTCTGCAGCATGTGGGATCTTCCCGGACCGGGGCATGAACCCGTGTCCCCTACATCGGCAGGCGGACTTTCAACCACTGCGCCACCAGGGAAGCCCCATGCTGTTGTTTTAATATGGCTGTCACCCAGGAAGCACATTCCCATTCTATACTATCATCACATTATTAATATGAAAATATATTTGAAAAGAGGAGGGAGAGAATGATTTAGAAAAAAACATGTTTTTACTTGGACTCATTTTGATAAGTCATTCCATTTAATATAGCACCTTAAACGCATGTATTTAATTTAATGTATGTATATAGATAATCATGGTTTAAAGGGGGCAATGGTCCTTCATTAAAGAATGGGAGGGGGCTTCCCTGGTGGCGCAGTGGTTGAGAGTCTGCCTGCCGATGCAGGGGACACGGGTTCGTGCCCCGGTCCAGGAAGATCCCACATGCCGCGGAGCGGCTGGGCCCGTGAGCCATGGCCACTGAGCCTGTGCGTCCGGAGTCTGTGCTCCACTACAGGAGAGGCCACAACAGTGAGAGGCCCGCGTACCGCAAAAAAAAAAAAAAAAAGAATGGGAGGGAGGGGATGGATATTTTTGAGCACTTATTGTGAACCAGTTTCTTTGCTAGGTGCTTTATATCTATTATCTCACTTATAGATATCTATGGTTGTTATTAGTGGAAAACAATACCCTGAAAGAGTTTAAGAAAATTGATTTTTATGTTCCTGTTTTAAACAAAAACCTCAGATACTAGTAGGATATAGGACAAATGGATTTATGTAATAGGGTAGAACAAATTTGACTCCATATTGGATCTGTTTATTTTTCTTTAACCTTTGTATTTGATTGCTTTCACTACAGGTTAAGAATAATGCCTATAGCCTGAAATATATAGGATAGCCCTTTCTCAAGGCTCTGACCTTTAAAGGTATAACACTTTTCCATTCATATAGAGATAAAAAGTTGCAGAACAGAGAATAACATTTGTCTTGGAGGTTTATAGAAACATTGTGACTGGACCTATGTGGACAGCTGCTAGAACAAAGTATTCCAGCACCAAGAAGTTTGCAGCAACCAACCACACCCCCTCCCTTTTTAATATAAAATAAGCTTGAGTTCTAACTCGGGTAAAATGGTTCTTTGGGACACTAGTCCACCATCTTCTCTGTCTGCTGTCTTTCTGTATAAAGTCACTTTTCCTTGCCCCAACAACTTGTCTCTCAATTTATTGGCCTGCCCTGCCTCAAGCAGTAAGAGCCTGGACTCTTAACATTTACATTGATACTAGTGTATCAAAGTAGCTAATTTGGAGTTTAAAATAGCTATAGTTTAAGATCAGAAAATAATCCCCTTGGTGAATAATATGTTTTATATGTGTCAAATCTGAAAGATAAATCCTACCTGCCTAGGACTTTGAAGAGGTAGGCATACCGAGTTCAAATGGGATACATTCTAAGAAATTAACCATTTACATATAAGTAACTGTTCTCTATGGAAAAAAAATATTTGTATCAACCAGTATTATAAAACCCTATGACAACACTGAAGTATACAGCCCTGTCCCTGCTTAATGGAACATAAAATTGAGTTTAAACAAAGAAAACAGTGTTAAATAGAACTATATCACAATTCCTTTAGTGCAACTGCTGTTGAGTTGGATTTAATAAGTGAAGGGGAAAGGGAGAAATAATAATATATTATTTTCTTTTTGATCTAAAGGGAGCATATACAGAAGGGCCATTTTTTTTCTTTTCTTTTTTTTTTCCTCAATTTTACTGACTTACACCTATACTAAGTGAAAACTTGACCATTCACCCTGTAGTCTTCAAAGGATTCTGAGCATCTCCAAGATGTGCCCCAGTGACATGTGTGTGGCCCAATTGAAGAACTCTTGGAAAATATATGAGAATACAATGTTAACCTATATATTAATACAAAATATTAATGGATTACCCTTCATTGTGTCATAAATATTATTGCCTCATCTTTTCCATCCCTCACTAGTTAGCTCAGCTAGCAAGAATGGAAAATAGAATTATGAATTCTTCCTAGACAATTCTATAATTCATAATTATCCTCTTTTTGTTGTTGTTGTTTTTGCGGTACGTGGGCCTCTCATTGTTGTGGCCTCTCCTGTTGTGGAGCACAGGCTCCAGATGCGCAGGCTCAGCGGCCATGGCTCACGGGCCCAGCCGCTCCGCGGCATGTGGGATCCTCCCGGACCGGGGCATCGGCAGGCAGACTCTCAATCACTGCGCTACCAAGGAAGCCCTATCCTCTCTATTTTTGATAGCTAATTTTTCTAGGAGGAATTTGTCATTTTTTTTACATCTTTATTGAAGTATCATTGCTTTACAATGGTGTGTTAGTTTCTGCTTTATAACAAAGTGAACCAGTTATACAGATAAATATGTTCCCATATCTCTTCCCTCTTGTGTCTCCCTCCCTCCCACTCTCCCTATCCCACCCCTCTAGGTGGTCACAAACCACCAAGCTGATCTCCCTGTGCTATGCGGCTGCTTCCCACTAGCTATCTATTTTATGTTTGGTAGTGTATATATGTCCATGCCACTCTCTCACTTTGTCACAGCTTACCCTTCCCCCTCTGCATATCCTCAAGTCCATGCTCTAGTAGGTCTGCATCTTTATTCCTGTCTTACCCCTAGGTTCTTCATGACATTTTATTTTTCTTAAATTCCATATATATGTTAGCATACGGTATTTGTCTTTCTCTTTCTGACTTACTTCACTCTGTATGACAGACTCTAGGTCCATCTACCTCAGTACAAATAACTCAATTTCATTTCTTTTTATGGCTGAGTAATATTCCATTGTATATATATGCCACATCCTCTTTATCCATTCATCTGATAATGGACACTTAGGTTGTTTCCATCTCCTGGCTATTGTAAATAGAGCTGCAATGAACATTTTGGTATATGACTCTTTTTGAATTATGGTTTTCTCAGGGTATATGCCCAGTAGTGGGATTGCTGGGTCATATGGTAGTTCTATTTGTAGTTTTTTAAGGAACCTCCATACTGTTCTCCATAGTGGCTGAACCAATTCACATTCCCACCAGCAGTGCAAGAGTGTTCCCTTTTCTCCACACCCTCTCCAGCATTTATTGTTTCTAGATTTTTTGATGATGGCCATTCTGACTGCTGTGAGATGATATCTCATTGTAGTTTTGATTTGCATTTCTCTAATGATTAATGATGTTGAGCATTCTTTCATGTGTTTGTTGGCAGTCTGTATATCTTCTTTGCAGAAGGGCCATTTTAATGTAGTTTGTCACTTTAAGCTAGTTCAGTCAAAATGGTACCAAAAAATTAACATAATCAAAATGTCATTTTAGTCTTGGTGTTCTTATGCACACATGGGCATACAGTTAAACACAGATGGAGATGACAAGGAACATTCTCATGTATTAAAATCACCATTTAGATGCCACTTTAATTATGAAATTATGTCTCATCCTTTGTTAAACTTAAGCCAGTAAGCCCTAAGCTCATTGTTTATTGGACTAAAAGTGACACTGGGTTGGGCCTCTCAATTTGAAGTTAAAGTAACAAATGAAGTATGTAATTATTGTGACTGATAACCTGGTTGATGCCCAGGATATGAGTTTTACTAGAAAAGTCAGGGCTGGCCCAGTATGTGTTGGTCATAGACCTAAAAAATAATTAATGGTGGGTGCCTTTGACAGAAAATTTTGTTGATTGCAAAATCAACATTTATAACACCCTCTTATTTATGTGAATTTTTGGCTCTGGCCTGGAGCAGGAAGGACAGCAATGAGATGTTCCAGAACGTGGGAGGGAAATGGGAAGCCAAAACCAATTGGCTAAGGCATGTGTCATTTCAGGATTCTGTGGACTATAAGTTATTCAAGAGCAAAGGCCATTCTTAATTTGTCGTCTGTAACCCCACATTGCCTCAGGTGCAATAAACATATATTGATGATGATAATATTGTCTCTGAAGGGTTAAGATGACCTGAAACACAATGAGAAGCAGATGGATGATCACAAACTTTGAGAGAATGGAAAATAACCCCTTTACTGAGTCAATTGACCTACTATTGAAATATTTAAGTGCTATGTGTCATTCAAGACTGCTGCCCTCTAGGAGTCAGCCTGCTCAAATAATAATACACATTACACAAATCCAACAAAACATTTATTCCAGTTCCTTAAACAGATTATCTCTTATTAGGCAGTATCTTAGGTATAAAAAATTGAAGTGTATTATCAGAGCAGCGGGAATTCTTAGAAAGATTTCAGGGAAACAAAACTCTATATATTCTACCCGTTTAGTAAGGGAATATCAATATTGTATTTATTTTCAATAAATAGTGACTATCCTAGCAATAATAATGTTCCAGAAACTACTCCTCATGCTGTACAGTGAGATCAAACATAGGCAAATGGAACAAATGACAAGACAGTAGGTTCTATTTCCCCTCCTCAAACATTTAATCATCAATGATGTGAATCCAGTTCATGTCTGGCCATTGAGCAGAGGCAATGCAGTAATTTTCCAGAGAAGGCTCATCAGAAAAAGTCAAATTGAATCCAAGTTTTCCAAGATTTCAATTCTTTTTGAAGATGACCAATTCCCATTATAAAAACATCTACCTTAGGGATTGTACAAGATGTTAATAGATTATGTTGTTACTCTATTATGTGGTTTGAAAATTAATCTAAGAGAATAATCAAAGAGGCTGGATTAATAGAAAAATAGAAAAGTAACATTTAGAAATCAAGGAAAGCTCACTGGAGCAAACTTTTATGTAGATGGGAAACAGAAAGATATCAAGAGGAAAGAATAGCTACAAGAGAGAATGCATTACTTGGAAAGTAAGTAGGACCTGGGTAGAAGGGAAGTCTTACGGTATTGGGGTATTGTGGGAATCATAATTGTGTGGTTAAGGAAATGTATGATCTTTGTTTATAGTGAAGTAGTAGAGATTTTTAAAAGTCATTGCCATAGAAAAAATAATATTCTAAGGTGCCAGTATACTATGAAATAATCAGTTATACACAACTTTTTCTAAAGCTGATCTTAGGAAACATCTCATAAATTGAAACAACTTTTATGCCAAGGAAATTGCAGGGAAATAAATGTTTCATTCTTCCAAATCTACAGAAGACCATGTTCTATTCTTTATATCTGAGGAAGTGTGTTTATCCTTTCCAGGCTTTTTCACTTATGCCCTTGATCACATTTCATCTCAACATCTCTGAAGCCTTGCTCCATCAATTGCCTTCTCTCTGTCTGTGATCTTTTATTTCATCTTTTCTACCCCTTCCTTTCTCTTAACCCACATGCATGCTTTGGTTTCCTCACCCTCAAATTAAAACAGGCAAACAAATACATTCTTGTCTTGATCTGCTGACTTCTTTGAGCTCTATTTCTCTTCCTCTGTCCCATAATTAAACTTCTCAATAATCTACACTTACCGTTTTGCAATTTGGCTACCATCCCACTTCATTTTACTTCCACTTCTTTCTTGTAACTGAAACTGCATTCTAAGCAGGGGCTCCTAAGATGATATTCACCCACAAGAATTCAGGGTTCTCAGAACTTGCATCAGAAAAAATTAAATTTTGATTTTCACTAACCTCTAACTGAAAATTGACATGTGCCTCTATTATGAATATAGGTAGAAAATCACAGTAGGATTAGTAGTACCTGTGAGTCTGTCACCAACATGAGCCACAGATATTTTCATATCACATAACTGTCATTGAATATATCTTAAAATACCATTTATACTCATCATTACTTTGGAATTAGGGTAGCTATTAGACTGTACATGATTGCAGTCTTCTTGCCTACAGATGCTTTGTCCATATAGATAGCCAACTATTGGACTATTCTGTTCCTACTGGTCATTCAGCCACCAAACACTGAAGTCACATGTTCTCACATTGGTGAGCCAAGTATATAAGTCACCTTCTGATATTCCCTATCTATAATTGATAATTGATCAACACACAGAAGGAAGTGAGCCAAAGACCACTCCAAAGTTTAGTGTTTTTATTCAAGCTAAGCAACAACAACCTTCACACTGATATGTCTTTTGGAAAATAAAACCTAATTTTAAATTGCCTGTATTTTAAGTGCATTGTCTTGTTATTCAGTCCACTGATAAATTAGACATATGTTACTGCATCACCAAATTTTAAAATATTTTGATAACTACATTTCTATATAATTGACTTCTTTTAAAAGCCTACATATTTTATTGTATGCATTTAAATACATTACTGTGAGAAGGGATCTCTAGGCCTTACCAGACTGCCAAAGGATCCATGGAACATAAAAAAGTTAAGAACCACTGCTCTGGAGGGTCACAAATAATGCTACATCCAATAGCTTTTTCTCCCGGTCAATAATGAAAACTCTTCTTGTTCTTCTGAGATTTCAGCTAAATTGAAGAATGATGAGAATTTTTCTTATTTCTAGAAATTTTTCTTCCATAGCCTCTGACACTGTTGATCATCCCCTACAACTTGTCAATCTCTCCTCCACTCGTTCACATGATATTGCAACACCCTGATTCTCATTGTATTTCTCTAGTTGTTTCTCCTCAGTCTCTCACAGATTTCTCATTCATCATACTGTCCTTCAGTTTTGAAATCTCAGCATGATCTTTGACTTTTCTGTCTCTTGAAAAGCTAATGTCAAATCAGTATCCAAAACCTCTTCTCTCTTATTAATGATGTCTCTCATACATATCTCTTACTTCTCATTATCACTGCAACCACCTTAGTCCAGGTCCTCAGTGCCTAGTTCTAAAACTACTAGAACAGCCTCCTAACTGGTATCCTTCACTGAGTCTCTCTCCCAACCCATCCAACATAGTGTTTCCAGAATACTGTTTCCAATGTGCAGTTTGATTAGATAATTACCCCTCCTTAACTTTGCCTTCAAGGTTTCCTTCAGTGTAAAACCGGTTTGCCTTCAAGGTTTCATCGGGTTCTTTGGTGTAAGCAACAAAATTCGCCGAGGAGAAAAAAAGAAAGAAAAAATCAAATACTTATTGGAAAGAGAGAGGGTAGCTCACAGAATTGAAGGACCAACTGAAGAGAATCAGACTTAGAAGTAACATAAACTAGGAAAGATCCAGAATTTCAAGCAGAAGAAGAAAATGGACGAACCAATCAACTGTTTTTCTCTCATTATTTTACTCTGCTTAAACCCAGCCTCCAGGAGAACATTAAATGGACCTAGCTTGGTTTACATGTCCACTCCTTAGCTAGGAAGGGTAGGACACTTTGACTTAAATATCTATCAAGACTAGCCATATTAGAGGAAAATTAATTCTGACACAGAATTTCTAAAAGAGGTAAAACATGCTGGATATCCCTACACAATAAATGTCCACTACAAAGGTTCTTTTCTTATATAGCCCCAACATACTTTTCAGACATGTCTCTACTCTCATACATGCTCAATGCTCCAGCCAAACTGCTCCACTTACCTTTTCATGGGTCATTCCTAATACTTTTCTAACTTGGTAACTCTGTTCATACCATTCCTTCCCTAAGGAAGTCTTGGTCTTTCCTCTTCTTCTGTTGAAATCCTGTTCACTCTTTAAGACCTAAATCAAACATCTCTAAAGCCTGTCTGACTGAATTTAGACAAAAATCATCTCTCACTTTGTGGCCTTTGTTACTACCATTTTCTGGCAGTTATCTCATACTGCCTGTATTGTGATTGTGTTTGAACAAGTTTTACCTCCCCTACTAGCATATAAACTGTGAGGATAGAGAATCACAACATTCACCACAGGCTTTGCATACAGTAGACGGTCAATAAATACTTTGGGGGGAGGGGAGGGGCGAGGCCTTCGGGCCCCACGGCTGAGGCGATGGCGGCGGCAGCGGGCCTCGGGCCTCGGGGTCTCAGGCCTCTGGGTCTCGGGCGCAGAGGAGGTAAGTGTCGTCGGCTGCTGCCCGACAGGACCCGAGGTAACGCCTCGGCCCCTGCGACCAAAGGAGGCGGCGGGGCAGGGGGCGCCAGGGCCCGGGCCCGGCCGAGGGTCGGGGACGCTGGGCCGCGTCGGGGACCCGGCGCCACGGGCTGGCTGAGGCGGCCTGGGTTCCCTGGACGAGCCAGAGCTGGGTTTCTCCCCGTCACACCCCGAACCCCACTCCTGACGGGGGCCTGTGCTGCCCGAACGAGCCTGGCTCCCCTCCCTCTCAAGACCCTGACGACAGCCTGTCGTGACGTGTCGCACATTCTGACGTTTCCCTTGGCGGCCGCCCCGCCCGCCGCCGGAGGAGCGCTGGGTATGAGGGCCGCTGGGTGGAGGCGCGGAGCCGGGAGACGCTAATTGCGCCTGCCTTGCTAACACCTGGGCGCTGTCCTCCCGGCGCAGCCACAGGCTCACCTTCGCGGGGCGCCTGGAGGACAAAAGAGGGAGAGAAGAAGTGAGGCCGTGATAGACTCACAGCCTGTACAAGGTTTATTTGCAGGCCCACAGCGAATCCTAGATCAGCCTTCTTCGGTGAACTGTCAGACTGTGGCCTCACCCTGACGTTGTTGAGAATTGGTTTGAGAACTGGAAAAGGAATATGAATCAGGCCCACAATTTCCTCCCCAAGCGTCTTAAGTCATTACCCACTGTTACTGTTACCTGCTAAGCAGACAGCCATTTTTAAGTAAATGTGAGTGAAACTGGTTTTAAGAGAAGAGGAACCTTTCAAAGTGACTATGGCCTTCTAATATAACATTAATTCATTTTTGCAGCATGTTTGAATTGGCCTTTGTTCTATCTTTTTTTTTTTTTTTGCGGTATGCAGGCCTCTCACTGTTGTGGCCTCTCCCTTTGCAGAGCACAGGCTCCGGACGCGCAGGCTCAGCGGCCATGGCTCACGGGCCCAGCCGCTCCGCGGCATGTGGGATCTTCCGGGACCGGGGCACAAACCCGTGTCCCCTGCATCGGCAGGCGGACTCCCAACCACTGTGCCACCAGGGAAGCCCTGTTCTATCATTTTTTAGTCTATGATAATAGAGAAGTTCTGGAAGTAAAAGTTGATGTGGCTGGTTAATTGATCAGGATGTAATGTAATGTACACTGGCTGTTTTTAATCAGGTGAATACAATTTTGATTGTCTTTACATTTGTGTGTGTGTAACGAGATTTTGTATGGACAGAAAGCACACATTAAGCCTTTTAAATATACTTATGTTTTATCAATCTAAAAAAGAATAGTTTTGTAAAGAACAAATGAATGTGAATGAAAAAATGAAAATGAATCTGTAGTCTGGGTTCCTGGAATCTTACCAGCAAAATTATATTGTATTTAGAAATACAAAGTTGTGCCTCTGTTTTAAGTATAGAAGAGACATTTTAAAATTTGGCCAATAGATCCATGTGTTTTGTTAATCAGCACTAACATGTCTATTTGACTGATTGTATTTTTCTTAATGAATCAACTTTTGCCCCAGATCCACCAATTATTTCACTGTCATCTCCCAAAACCTAAGAGCAATTCTAAAGAACTTCAAAACCATCCTTTCATTCAGTGAGAATCTGAATCTCAAAGCTGTAGTGTTCCAAATAGTAATCACAGAAAACATGAAACTAACTCCTCACTCAAACAATTACAAATCTTTTTTTTTCTTTTTTTTTTTTTTTTTGGTACGCTGGCCTCTCACTGTTGTGGCCTCTCCCGTTGCGGAGCATAGCCTCCGGACGCACAGGCTCAGCGGCCATGGCTCATGGGCCCAGCCGCTTCGTGGCATGTGGGATCTTCCCAGACCGGGGCACGAACCCGTGTCCCCTGCATCGGCAGGCGGACTCTCAACCACTGTGCCACCAGGGAAGCCCTACAAATCTTTTTTATAATGATATGTGGGGGTGTTTATGAGTACTCAGCAATATAAACACCACTGTAAGAATTTGTGACTTATCTGAATATAACTATTGATTTCCACCTATACCGCTCAGTCCAGAGCTGTGAATTTTAAACACCTAAGCAAATGAGTAAGGGTAAAATTAAATAATATTTTATAAAGGAGTGTCCTTCCAACTTCTAGAAATGTTTTTTCCATACTGCCTGGAATATTTTTAGGGCTCTCATACTACACAGACCATTGGAAGTTTTGCAACATCTAAGTTTCTTGATACATATGGTGTGAGTTACTATGCTTATGACTGGATATAAAGGTTACACAACAAATATCCTGTAGAAACATATTTTACAATGTTTGAATTGGATGTCTTAAGTTTTTCAGCCTTTATTTTTTCATTTAATTGGTAATAATCTTTCTATCCCTTTATCCTGATGCCTAAAAAATTTACTGTTTTAAAGGATTAACAAAGACAAGGGAGTTTGGAGCTGAATTGCAATTGGCTGTTACCAGAGCAAATTGAGAGGAACTGGGAAGTTCCCCTAAACATAGCAGGAATTATGTAGCAGTAGAAATAACACTGAAATAAACCTTTTGTAACAAAGATCATTCTCTTGAACGTCCCCAGCTGGTTAGGGTTCGTTTCAACTGAGGGGAAGCTGGCTCTGCCATTGCATTGTTCTTGTTATTACTGATAATTACTTTTATTGTGCCATGCAATATCTACATGGTATTTTATAGCTTCACACATAAAAACCAGGTCTCTTTCTACCAGTTCCTGAAGTATTACTTGGGGGAAATACTCAGGTGGGTGGAATTTTTTAAAGTAGAATTTCATGTTCATTTTTTTACGCATCTTATAGTCCTCTTGAACTTCATAGATATTTATTGTGCACTCTTAATACTCAGACGAAATATGTGACAAGACCTCCCAACAGAAATCTAACAGCTGCCCCAACATACATCTCTCTTGAGGGAACCAGTGTTTCTTCCTCCATTCTACTCATTCATTTATCTGTTTATTCATTTCTTCAAAAAGTTTCATTTGGCCTACCAAAAGAAAACAGAGGGATCTATTCTGGAAGTTTCTAGACTGCAAAATTTTTTTCAGATGACAACCAGATTTTGAGCAATATTCACTTATACTAATGCTTCTGTCAGTTGCTTTTAGATGGTGCTTAGTATTAGTGACAATTAAGAGAACTGTAAAATATTATAGCCTTTTCTATGAAGCCATCCATGATCCACAGGCTTTTCTGATATTTACATAGATAAATTAATTAAGCCCAAAGTATTCCCTTCTACTCAAGGTCAAACTAGAAATATTCCAAATAGAGATGCTGATTCAGGGAACAAAACACCTATTATGAACCCTAAACTGACCCTAGGAATGTCACCAAAAAAATGAGGAAACCCCACACATGAAAACACTTCACAATGGTTCATCACAAGATTGACATTTTTGTGGGTCAACACGGCCCTGCTTAGTATTGAAGAATAAAGACCACAGCATTACATTTTTCATGTCTGGCTTATTAGAAATGTCAAGATGCTTTTGTAGTGTGTATGTACATATCTATTATGTCAGGAACAGTCAAATTTGAAAGAACTGTATTGCTTCAAGACTCCCTTCCCCACTTTCTCTCTCTCTCTCCATAGGTAGATAGATACATATAGATATAGGTGTGTATACATATAATTTACTAGTGCATTTATTCACTGTTTCCTGGGGTTTCTCCACATATTATTCTCTTGGCATATAAAGCCTAAAATTAAATACAAATTACAAGGTTTTAGAAATCATTATTTTAATCTCCTTCATGAAGACCTCTGAATTCTCTGAAAGGATTTACATTTCCTTATAACAATTTAATGCCTCTAATTAAATCTTACAGAATAATTGTAGACTATTCCAATATATTATGTATTAAAAGTTTTTAAATTTTGGCTCATTGTGCTATTTTATTTCTGTGACATATTGCATATTATTTATAAATTAGGGTTTTGAATCTGCAATTGGATTTGGGTGTTAAAATACAAATTTTAGCTTAATGATTTGATTTATAGTTCCCTGACCAAATTCCCCTTTGGTGTTCTGATTTAGCAGTGTCATAAGTAGAAAATCATGAATTCTCTAAAATATTATAGTGGATTTTGCATATTATTTTTGGATTAGATGACAAGGTAAAAGTTTTATAAATCCTGGGGTATTTCATAAGAAGTCACATCCACAGTTTTCTTCTTATAGTGAAATTTAAATTATTATTGGTAAAAGAAAAAGCTTTTTATTTACAATGAAGTTACTTTACTAGAACCCAATTCCCAGATTCAGTTCCCACCACAAGGTATTTGGACTAAAGATCTTAATTTCATTGCTCAGCATGTGAGTAAAACTAAGTTTTCATGAATGTCAGACACACCCAACTAAACCGGTTTTGAATTTGTACACACTTGCGTTGCTCATATTTACAAATTGCAGCATGCTCTAGTCTCTAGTACATCCATGAGTCATCAAAAATTTTTGAAAAAGACTACTAGAAATCCACCTTCTCAGCACAGATGATAATTAGAAAGGTAATTGATTTATTCAAAAGTCAGATCACTTAAAATTACATCTCATCTTTATCATCAGTTGCATTACTTCAAATATGCTTGCCTGTAAGAAATAAAATGCTTTTTTATCTCCACCTGCATGAATGGCTCTATTGTCACAAGATAATCCTTTATCCTCCAAGCATCTTCTCACAAAACACCTCCTTGTTCAGAGTTTTACCATTAAGTAGAATAACTGATTTCAACAGTAGACTTAGATGTCACCCTTAAGCCTCTGTAAAATATTTTTCATTACCTAGTTAAACTAAGCAGCCAGTTTTGACACCCAAATCTTCTAAACCACTGAGTTTGGGTTAATTCTACAAGGCATGGTGAGTACAGAAAACACTACACAGAAACAAGCAAGATGATTTGAAAAATTGTTAACACTTCACAAGTTGTTTTGCAAATGAAAATGGATTGGAGCACATTATTGAAATCATTATCCATTGATTTTTACTGAGAAAAAAGAGTACAAGATAATGGGATAAGCCTTCTCAAAGGTCTGGGCATACTCCATCCAGTCATTCATCTGTTCATTTATGCAGCCAACATATTCTGGAATCAGCCACCTCTGTGTGATTCCCTGTTCTAGGTTTTGAGAACATCCTGGTAAGAAAAACTCAACAGTTACAATGCAGTGTGGTAAATGTTATGATGGGTTTAATTATGGGGTGCTGTTGACGCATGCAAGGGGAGAATTTAACCTAGTCTTGAGAAGTCAGGAAAGGCATTTTAAAGGAAGGGACATCTAAGTTTAGATGTAAACCCAGGAGTAATGAAATGAGTTGGGTGTTTCAGATGCAGGTAGCAAGCAGTGTGTACAAAGGACTGTAAGAAATGATTTTGAAACCTAGAATTCATTATTGCCTGGGTGTTCTCCACATATTTTTAGTCTCTACTAATGCAAAAGCCCTCCTACTCTTTTCTTCTTGTGACAGAGCTCAGTTGGGTATTGTATTTTTTTAAACCTTAAGATGAAAATGCAATTGCAACAAAATGCCTGTAAATACAGAATACAGATAAAGTGTTTCAAGAGAGGGAACCAGCATTCATGGAACATGTATTCCTTCACAGGGTACCCCAATCCAATTAACTATGTGGAATAAAAAAGAGCCGGAGTGTGAGAAAAGTTGGTTAAATCAGAGAAGCTGATTTATTAGACAAGATACTAACCAGATCTTTTTTTTTTTTTTTTTTTTGCGGTACTCGGGCCTCTCACTCTTGTGGCCTCTCCCGTTGCGGAGCACAGGCTCCGGACGCGCAGGCCCAGCGGCCATGGCTCATGGACCTAGCCACTCCGCGGCATGTGGGATCCTCCTGGACCAGGGCACGAACCTGCGTCCCCTGCATTGGCAGGCGGACCCTCAACCACTGCGCCACCAGGGAAGCCCTAATCAGATCATTTTTAATGTTCTTGATGCCATTGTCTAGTACTCCATCAAACAAATTTTCAAGTGACTTATAAGATAGCCTCTCTCACTTGTCTAGATCACCTAATCATTTCCATTTTCAGCCATGTTGATTGTCGAGGGGCTTCAGAATGGCTTTAGGGAAGAGGCAGAGATGAGAGAGAACTGGGGAAGCATCTGACACAAATGCATTCAATCTTTAAATATGAGTCATTCTATAGGATGTATCTATTGAAGTATCTATAGATGTTTATATTGGAAAATAAAATATTGTTCCATTTACTATCTCCGTGATAAAAAGCATGTACTATATTTTATATGAATGATATTCATTAAATGTCAGCATCAGCTTGAGGCCCAGCCTTAGCCTGAGTAATTTCACCCCTAAGGCTTGAATCTTTCTGCCACAGAGTTTCTGTAACTCTGAGTGCCTGGAGTGAAAGCTGCATGAATGGCTCTATTGTCACAAGATAATCCTTTATCCTCCAAGCATCTTCTCACAAAACACCTTGTTCATTAATAAAACACCAGCTACTTCATTTACTTACCATTAGAAAATCTTGTTCCAAACTGTTTGAAATCTCCAGGGAGGGAATTAGATGCTATCAATGGAATTCCTTTTGCCATAAAGTGGGACCATCTAGGAAGGACCTGTGGTTATTGTGAGGACACTTTAGTAGGAGACCCAAGTTTCTATATGAGTTATTTTACATTTTAGTTCATAACTTTGCATTTATATTATGGGTGTGTGCAGTTATTTTGGCCTTTACATTCCTCAAGTAATTTTAAGACAATGCTAAAAGCTGAGGCAAGTTTGAAAAAAAGAAAAAAAAAAGATACAGCTTTGGAGGAGTTGTTAGAGTAGAATGAATTTAGTTGGAATCAGTCTTACCTGTAAGTCAGACAAGTGCATTTTTTTCATTATGAGAACTTTGATGAAGAGTTTAATAACATGAACAAGTAATCAAGGTGCTGCCTCTCCACAAATTATTATAATAACATCTTCTACCATAGTTACACAGAGACATTTCCCTACACACTCAAACTGTACTGACATTATCTAATTTAAAATCTGAAAACTCCACTGACATAGTGAGCACTTAGGAGTCAATGTCAAATAACTCTTTGTGCGGCTTTCATAAAGATGGACACAGAAAGGGGAATTGAAAAAAATCCAGGAAAATAAATTTGGAGAGAAACTTCAAATCTCAAAATTGAATAGCTATGAGACAGCATATTGTGGTCTGAAGAGCATTAAATGGGAGCCATGAATTCTGGGTTAAAGTCCTGGCATTGCCACTAATCAGCTGGGTGAATTTCTGTTGGTCTCTGTCTATAAAATGACAGATTGGAATAGATTATCTCTAAGGTCCCTTCTGGATCTGATAGGCTCTGATCAATCTATTACCTTTTTTGAGAGCTTGAATTGTTCTAATTTTTCTTGAAACATCAAATGAATAGGGCTTTATTTACCACCATGTTTTATAAAGCATCAGAAGGTGTATCTGTTCTGAGAATGGGTAGTGAGGCAAAGGATAGTTTAAGGGACATTGCTTTATTCAGTTTATATAAAATACAGCATTGCAATATAATTCTTTTTTCTTTTTTGCAATATAATTCTAGGTATGTAAAATTTCCACACAGTTTTGGCTTACTTAAATCCTTTGGTATTCTAGATGTGGGTATGAAGGCAAACCTATTCATAATTTGTTAACTAAATACCATGTCTAACCCCTTCCTCCAGCAACCACTAGGGAAAGGCTGGTGTTACTTCAGATTTATGTACTACTATTAACACACACACAAACACACACAGACACACAAACACAGGCACACACACACACAGACACACACGAAGAAACCGCAAGCACTTTGGCACCGAGATTTGAATGATAAGGTTTCTCTTTTTCCCTCTTCTCTCCTTTCCTCCCTCTCTCCTTCCACCCCATCTTTCTCACAAGCACGGGTTTGGCGAGGGTAGAGGAAGGGTAAGCCAGCAGTTAAGTGATGGAGCAACAGAGGAGCAGTGCCCTCTAATTAGCCCTTCAGCTATCTGATTTGAGGGTGCCATTAACGATTAGAAATTGATTGTAGAAGTGTCTGCAGAAACAAAAAATTCAGTCTTTGGCAACAATTGGTAAACGATAGAAAACAGAATGAAGTATTTGGTTCTTCAAAATAGAAGCAAAATAGCACAACTTGAAAAATGATCAATTATCCTCCCTAGAATATATCAAAAGAACAGCATGGTCTCAGAAAATAATGTAGTCTGATAGGAATTGGTAAATTTTTCTCTTTGTATAGGTTTAAACTTGTGTTGAATGCCTGGTGGGGAGGGGGAAAGAGTAGAGTTTTTTAGTTAAATCTCAGAAAATGTTTTGATAAAATGTTAATGATGGATTTTAAACTGAGATTTTCTAAAAAAGCCTGATTCCCACTGTTGTAAATAAAATATTGACAGGAAATCGTGAAAAAAATATATCAATAGCAGCCAGACCAATGCTTTGCATGCACTAGGCTCTCAAATATGTATTAGTCAATGTATAGATTAAATTTTAGAAGTTTATAAGTTGAAAAAAATAATTAGAGTCTAGTCTAGTTTAAATTTCCACATTTTACAAATGGAGAAACTGAGGTGCAGAGAAGTAAAGTGACTTGCCAAGATTCATGTAGCTATGAATAAGTTCATGCATTGCATTTCTTATGTGAAAGATATCAAAGGCCATATTCTATCAATATTGTTTCTAAAAGATGATTATATAATGATAGATACATGTAATTATGGAAAGTTATGAAGAGCCTTGCTACAAAAAAACCCACTAATGCAATTATATAATTACTGGGATAAGTGCTTTCTAATGATAGTTTCTTAAAGAGAGAGAGTGAGACTGGACTGTGGTCAGCAATGTCTACTCTGAAAAAAATATTTCTCTTAAGCTAAAAATGGAAACAATAAAATTAAGCTGTATGATTCAGATATCTCTCCATTAACTGCTATGAAAACTTTACTTTGGTTAAGTAATTCAATTTTAAATCAATAACCAAAGTTTTGATTCCCAATAATAGGTGGGGAGAAAAGGACTGAAAAACTTAGCAATCACCTGACCTTTGTTTCTGAGGTCAAAGTTTATTACTAATTATTTTCATTTTTCCCAGTGTCTATCCACCACCACAATGTGCATATGTCCACCTGAGTAAAATAACAGCTAACATTTATCAAGTGCTTACTGTGTGGTGTCAGGCACTATTCTACATGCATACTTTGGCTAATTCTCACATCAGTTTTATGAGATTAAGTACTATTATTGTCAGTTTATTGAGGAAATTGAGGCACCGAGAGAATAATTTGTCCAAAGTTACACAGCTCATAACTAGTTGTGTTCAGAATTAAACCTAAACAGTCCGTTTCCAGAACTTCCATGTTTAATCATTTATGTGAATAAAGTAGAGATAAGTAAAAACTTGTCTTTATTTTCTGTTCACTTTCTAATATGCTGGGCTTTCATGATAAATTAAAAATAAATGTATATAAAAATGTTCATTCACATTGTAAATTGTGAAAAGAGTAAAGAATCATGATCAAAGAGAAATATTATCTTCTTCCAATATGACATTTTATCATGAAAAGAGTGAAATTGTACATTGTAAAAATCAAGACATGAATCTCTTCATCTACTGTGAAGCTAAAAGCTTCTAAAGCAGAAAAATGTTTTCATTTTAAAAATGATTTATTCATCTGGATGGGAAAAATAAGGTAGAACAATTGAGTATTTGGTCTTATGTAGTGAACTAAGCTAAATCAAAGCATCAGATACTTGACAAGATTTCACAAGAAATATAAAGAGAAAACACCACAAAAATAGAATCTATGATCTTTTACAATGGTCTTTAGTTACAGTATAAGAGAAAAAATATACTAAGAAAATTAACAAAGAAAATTTCTCCCCTTGCAATCTTTTTTTTATTTTTTATTTTTTGGCAGTACACGGGTCTCTCACTGTTGTGGCCTCTCCCGTTGCGGAGCACAGGCTCCGGATGCGCTAGCTCAGCGACCATGGCTCACAGGCCTAGCTGCTCCGCGGCATGTGGGATCTTCCCGGACCGGGGCACAAACCCGTGTCCCCTGCATCGGCAGGCAGACTCTCAACCACTGAGCCACCAGGGAAGCCCTCCCCTTGCAATCTTAATTATGCCAATTAAGAGTACAAAATATTCAAGCATTTTAAAAGCACTCATTTACATATAAAATATTTGTACTAATTATAAAATGTTCTCATTTATTTATTCAATTAAGCTAAATGAGCTAATTCAAGATAACACACATTTCAAGATATAAATACATTATAAAATATAAGATTTTAAAAATAAAACTGGATACTGGAGAACCTCTTCCTAGGTACTTTGTTGAAAACCTGTCTATTTGCAAGCTTGAGATTAGAAATTATGGTAAAGTTGTCCCTATTATCTCCCACATTCAGGGGCTAGTGGAAATAGTTAGCTATCCTTCCCCCCCCCCCCCCCCCCCCCCGCATTTCTAATGGCCTTCTGAAGCACTTTAATCCTAAGGCTTGGTCTGAGCACCCAAATGACTTACTCTTCCTGTTACCTCTACCTGAGGGGTTTGCAAGTGAATTAAGACGACTAAATACCTGTTAAATGGGGATAAACTACTTTCTGGCTACAGAAGACCCATATGGTACTCTTGGGTGGCTCTTATTTAGATCTAATAGGTGGTCCTTTCTTCTGGTTCACCCTTGCCTCCCAAGTGGGACCCAAACAGCCCACTAAGGCACTCGTGTCAGACTGCTGAGGCTTTAAACAAGCTCATTTAACTTTTTCAAGCTTCAATTTCCCTATCTCAAAACTAGAGCTCTTGATGATATCTACTGGATAGATTTTTGTGAAGCGTAAAAATGAGATGATAAATGTAAAAACATTTAGAACCATGCCTGGCACATTGTAAACAGTACATTTTAACTAAAAATATAAAATAATAAAAAAAAAATAAGGTGTCATTCCCTGTTGACAAAGAGCTTATAATCTACTAGGGAGACATTTATGAGAACAGTGTTCATAAGATAACAAAATAAAAGTGATGGTTGAAATAAGTATAAAGTGCTGCAGAAGTAGGTGAGGGAGAGGCAAGTATTTTAAGTTGTAAGTAAGCAGATGATTTCTTGAAAATCATCAAAAGGAATTTGAACATTTATATTTTGTTCCGCTATTTTCCGAAGCAAATCGTTTCTTCATAAATAAATTTCATTCCAACCTTCATATGAATCAATGCATACTTTGAATTTGAGGAGTATAAAATAATATATAGCTTTATTGTATTTTGAAAGCTGGAACTTGATGGAATAATACTGTTTTATTATGATGTTGCCTTAAACTCATCTTGAAAACAGAAAGTAGTGGCAGAGTGATCTGACTATGCAATAGGCATATGGAAAATAATGTCACTAATTGAAAGGGTTTTTTTCCCCTTGAACTAACCTTTCACCAAAATATCAGATTTTAAGTATTTTGTCAAAACAGTTTCTTTATCTAAGCATCTGGATAACATCCAGTTGAAAATAGTAGAAACCTAGGATTGGTGTTTGATTTGCAACAGAAGTTTGTGCCTCCTCTTTTGAGATATATGTATGTACAGTATCTCTTTGTATGTATAACCCATATACTTATTTTTAAGTGATGCTGTTGATTCACTGAGTAGGTAAAAACAAAACACAGAAATCCTTTAGTCATTTTATCTACTCTTGACTAGAACTTTGTTATCTCAAAAAAAAGGTGCGTCAGAGACCAAAAGACAACCCTCAGAATGGGAGAAAATATTTGCGAATGAAGCAACCGACAAAGGATTAATCTCCAAAATTTACAAGCAGCTCATGCAGCTCAATAACAAAAAAACAAACAACCCAATCCAAAAATGGGCAGAAGACCTAAATAGACATTTCTCCATAGAAGATATACAGACTGCCAACAAACACATGAAAGAATGCTCAACATCATTAATCATTAGAGAAATGCAAATCAAAACTACAATGAGATATCATCTCACACCAGTCAGAATGGCCATCATCAAAAAATCTAGAAACAATAAATGCTGGAGAGGGTGTGGAGAAAAGGGAACACTCTTGCACTGCTGGTGGGAATGTGAATTGGTTCAGCCACTATGGAGAACAGTATGGAGGTTCCTTAAAAAACTACAAATAGAACTACCATATGACCCAGCAATCCCACTACTGGGCATATACCCTGAGAAAACCAAAATTCAAAAAGAGTCATGTACCAAAATGTTCATTGCAGCTCTATTTACAATAGCCCAGAGATGGAAACAACCTAGGTGCCCATGATTGGATGAATGGATAAAGAAGATGTGGCATATATATACAATGGAATATTACTCAGCCATAAAAAGAAACGAAATTGAGCTATTTGTAATGAGGTGGATAGACCTAGAGTCTGTCATACAGAGTGAAGTAAGTCAGAAAGAAAAAGACAAATACCGTATGCTAACACATATATATGGAATTTAAGAAAAAAAAATGTCATGAAGAACCTAGGGGTAAGGCAGGAATAAAGACGCAGACCTCCTAGAGAACGGACTTGAGGTTATGGGGAGGGGGAAGGGTGAGCTGTGACGGGGCGAGAGAGAGTCATGGACATATACACACTAACAAACGTAGTAAGGTAGATAGCTAGTGGGAAGCAGCCGCATGGCACAGGGATATTGGCTCGGTGCTTTGTGACAGCCTGGAGGGGTGGGATAGGGAGGGAGGGAGGGTGGGAGGGAGGGAGACGCAAGAGGGAAGACATATGGGAACATATGTTTATGTATGACTGATTCACTTTGTTATAAAGCAGAAGCTAACACAACATTGTAAAGCAATTATACCCCAATAAAGATGTTAAAAAAAAAGGTGCGTCAGAGAAAGATGACACTGATAAACTGAAATTTTAAAATGTAACACTTTATAACTTATTTTGAATATGTTTGGAATATGCATCAGTTGGTAAACACTGAGCTGAAAGTAGATCTCAATGTGTAGGTACTTTGGAGAAGTGGCAGAATATATGATCCAATATATTGATAATTTATTGGGTTTCCTTGCATAGGAAGAACTCTAGTTCAAGGAGTGACCCTTTGTTTAGTAAATATGCTTTTTGCAGAAGTAGTACTTGGCATGTGTCTTGGACCATTACTCAACTACCTGATTTGATGCTATAATTCCAGCCCTAATAACTGCTGGTCTGTGCAAGGTCCATACCTGAACACTAGAGGTTTTGTTAAGAACAGTTGACCTTTGGAAAGCATTACTAAAAATTTCCACTCTAATGCTGTATGTTCCTCTAACTAAAAATGAGAGAACAGGGCTTCCCTGGTGGCGCAGTGGTTGAGAGTCCGCCTGCCGATGCAGGGGACGCAGGTTCGTGCCCTGGTCCGGGAAGATCCCACATGCCGCGGAGCGGCTGGGCCCGTGAGCCATGGCCGCTGAGCCTGCGCATCCGGAGCCTGTGCTCTGCAACAGGAGAGGCCACAAAAGTGAGAGGCCCGTGTACCGCAAAAAAAAAAAAAAAAAAAAAAAAGAGAGAACAAACTTTTCAAAGTTAACATATAGTTCTGAAAAGCCCCATCTCCACATGACCTTTCTAATCCTGAGATCACCTTACATTACTATAGTGTGATCGTAGGCCAATTAGTCAATGGTAAAAAAAAAATTGTGGGTGGAAAATAGGAAATCATGTTTCTGAGACCACTCTGCTAAATCAGTCTACAAATTGTTTAAGCATAAAGATGTTTGAAAAGGGCTTCCCTGGTGGCACAGTGGTTGAGAGTCCGCCTACCGATGCAGGGGACACGGGTTCGTGCCGCGGTCCGGGAAGATCCCACATACCGCAGAGCGGCTGGGCCCATTAGCCATGGCCGCTGAGCCTGCGCTCCACAACGGGAGAGGCCACAACAGTGAGGAACCCGCGTACCGCAAAGAAAAAGAAATGTTTGAAAAAATAAAATAACTGTTTCTAGAAAATAATTCATTTCTATTGACAGGCATTTTCCTTTCCTACACAGCAACCCCCACCTCAGCATTTGATTGCATCAAATTCTAGATAAAGTGTTAATGTGTTATTTTTATTTTTGCCTTTTAAAATTCTGTTCCTTAGATTTGACTGTTAAACCATTATCTTTATTGCTGCTCTCAGTTTTATACTTTCAGTGAATAAAACGATTTGCCTGATTGTGTCATAAGGCCCGGTTTACTTTCATAAAATTGACACCATATAGAAGTCCATATACCTCCAGAATTTGGGCCTCAGTGAAGCCATTTAGCATGGATAACAGGACATTGGAATAAGAGTTACAAGACCTGAGGGTCTTCAGACTTTGCCAGTGACTTATTCTGTAACCCTAAATAAATTGCCTAGTTACTTTTAGTAGCTTAAAAGTAAAATTCCTCTTACTTACCTCACGTTGATGCCACACTAATTAAACAGAAAGTGTTGTAGAGGTCTTTGGGAAAAATACCTTATGAATGCATAGGATATTATTTTTCCCTTTCTCTCAGCTCCATTAGGCATAGTCCGCTGATTCCCAGTTGCTATTGGTTGTTAAATGGCTAAGGGATTTTTATAGCTAACGTTTACTGAGAATTTGCTCTTTGCCAAGCACTGTGCTTGGTGCTTTACATGCATTACCTCACTTAGTCCCATGATAGCCTTATGAGATGGATATTTAATTACAGGTCTATGGCAGCAGGGGAAAAGGAAATATTCCAAATTGCAACATATTGCAGAGTAAAATTGTGAAGGAAGACCTCTATCTTTGATAACTTTTTATTTTTTCGTCTAGATAGAAACATCCCCCAAGCTCCAGTGCCTAAAATACCAAAGTGTAAATGACAATTGACAATTTAAAATGCTACCTCATTCCAGGGAATTTATATTTTAAAGAGAATAAACTTTAAACTAAAGAAATGACACTCTATCGATGACATTTTCAATACCATATAGTATGGACACTTTGCAATAGGTATCAGGAAATACAGAGAGATCAAAAATCACATCACATTAGAACTATCCACTGTTGTTGCGATTAATTTTGGGGGGAAATTGCTGTAAATATTCTCTCTCTATCTCTCTCTCCACAGTAGCCCAAAGATTCTTCTCATTTTCAAATATCGAGTTGTGTCAGAAATATGGGGTGGACATCAAAGGATTGATTGCTTGTTAATGTTGAGGCATGTCTGAGGCAAGTTTCCTGTCTCTTAGGAACACATATTCCAAGGAATTTGGTTCTTCACACTCAATAACCTTCAATTTAGCTAAAATCTGAAAAGAACCTGCATAGTCCTCATCCTCGACTAGGAAGGAAGTTGCACCAGCAAACTATGAGCAACAAAAAAGTTGTGTTATATAACTTCTTTAGGAAGTCTATCCATGTACTCACTCACCATGTTCTCCAAACTGCTCCCCACCTGCTCCCCCTCAAGCTTCAAACTTCTTATCCATAGTCTAGAGAAATAGCTTTTGCATGGTATGATGGCATCTAATGACTTAATTCATCTGTTACAAAGCATTCATATGTGTGTGCATCACAGGCTGTACACATACCTAGGGAATTACTTAACACAATTTGGACATTATTTCCCACTTTACATATTTCCAAGATACACACTTACCAGGATGTCATTAGATTTCATATCCACATATTTAAAATCTGTTTGCATAGTCTAGTGTAGTTGCCTGGAAAACATGATATGCTTGATTTGAGAGTATGACTAAAACAAAATGTCTAGATTTCATATTATTTGCTCTTAATTATGGAAATATTGTTTTAAATTCACCTTAGAAAATAGCAAAGGTGATTTGGCTCATATATGCTAACTAATAGCAATGGCTACTGACATAACATGTGATCATCACAGGCAAATAACCAGCTCGAAGTTTCTTCTAACCTAAATTTATATGCCCCCAATACTGAGTTTCAGAAAGTTCCATTTAACCACTATCTTTGATTCTAAAGTCCATATAATTTATTGACCACTTTGTAACAGAAATAGTACCAGAAACACCCAAGAAGAATTCCGATTATGAGAGAAACACCATTGAGTCTTCCTTTTTATTTTTAATTTATTTTTATTGAAGTATAGTTGATTTACAGTGTTGTGTTAGTTTCTGGTGTACAACAAAGTGATTCAGTTATATTTATATATATATATAAATTCTTTTTCATATTCTTCTTTATTATGATTTATTACAGGATATTGAATATAGTTCCCTGTGCTATACTGTAGGAACTTGTTGCTTATCCATTCTATGTATAATAGTTTGCATCTGCTAATCCTAAACTCCCAATCCATCTCTCCCCTAACCCCCCAAACCTTGGCAATCACAAGTCTGTTCTCTATGTCTGTGAGTCTGTTTCTGTTTCATAGATAAGTTCATTCGTGTCATATTTTATATTTCATATATAAATGATATCATATGGTATTTGTCTTTCCCCTTTTGACTTAATTCAGTTAGTATGATAATCACTAGGTCCATCCATGTTGCTGCAAATGGCATTATTTCATTCTTTTTTATGGCTGAGTAGTATTCCATCATGTGTGTATATGTGTATATATATATATATATATATATATATATATATATTCATATGTTGATGAACATTTAGGTTGCTTCCATGCCTTTGCTATTATAAATAGTGCTGCAATGAACATAAGCATGCATGTATCTTTTCAAATTATAGTTTTCTCTGGATATATGCCCACGAGTGGGATTGCTGGATCATATGGCAACTCTGTTTTTAGTTTTTTGAGGAACCTCCATACTGTTCTCCATAGTGGCTGCACCAATTTACATTCCCACCAATAGTGTAGGAGGGTTCCCTTTTCTCCACACACACCCCCAGCATTTGTTATTTGTAGACATTTTTTTTTGGCCATGCCTCGTGGCATGTGGGATCCTAGTTCCCCAACCAGGGATTGAACCCATGCCCCATACAGTGGAAGCGTGGAGTCTTAACCACTGGACCGCTGGGGAAGTCCTATTTGTAGACTTTTTAATGATGGCCATTCTGACCAGTGTGAGGTGTTACCTCATTGTAGTTTTTATTTGTATTTCTCTAATAATTAGTGATGTTGAACATCTTTTCATGTGCCTATTGGCCATCTGTATGTCTTCTTTGGAGAAATGTCTGTTTCAGTCTTCTGCTCATTGTTTGACTGGGTTGTTTGTTTCTTTTTGTTATTGAGCTGTATGAGCCGTTTGCATGTTTTGGAAATTAAGCCCTTGTCAGTTGCATCATTTGCAAATATTGTCTCCCATTCCATAGGTTGTCTTTTTGGTTTTTTTTTTATGGTTTCCTTTACTGTGCAAAAACTTATAAGTTTGATTAGGTCCCCATTTGTTTATTTTTGCTTTTATTTCTGTTGCCTTGGGAGACTGACCTAAGAGATCATTGGTATGATTTATGTAAGAGAACGTTTTGCCTATGTTCTCTTCTAGGAGTTTTATGGTGTCATGTCTTATATTTAAGTCTTTAAGCCATTTTGAGTTTATTTTTGTGTGTGGTGTGAGAGTGTGTTCTAACTTCATTGATTTACATGTGGCTGTCCAGCTTTCCCAACAACGCTTGCCAAAGAGACTGTCTTTTCTCCATTGTGTATTCTTGCCTCCTTTGTTGAAGATTAATTGACTACAGGTGTGTGGGTTTATTTCTGGGCTCTCTGTTCTGTTCCATTGATTCATATGTCTATTTTTATGCCAGTGCCATACTGTTTTGATTACTGTAGCTTTGTCTGAAGTCTGGGAGCGTTATGCCCCCTGCTTTGTTCTGTTTCCTCAGGGTTGCTTTGGCAATTCTGGGTCTTTTATGGTTCCATATAAATTTTAAGATATTTGTTCTAGTTCTGTGAAAAATGTCATGGGTAACTTGATAGGGATCACATTAAATCTGTAGATTGCTTTGAAAAGTATGGTCATTTTAACGATATTAATTCTTCCAATCCAAGAGGGTAGACTATCTTTCTATTTCTTCAAATCATCTTCAATTTACTTTATTTTTATTTATTTATTTATTTTTTTGTGGTATGCGGGCCTCTCACTGTTGTGGCCTCTCCCATTGCGGAGCACAGGCTCCGGACACGCAGGCTCAGTGGCTATGGCTCACAGGCCCAGCCGTTCTGCGGCATGTGGGATCCTCCCGGACCAGGGCACGAACCCGTGTCCCCTGCATCAGCAGGCGGACTCTCAACCACTGCGCCACCAGGGAAGCCCCTATTAATGTTTTATAGTTCTCAGCATATAAGTCTTTCACCTCCTTGATCTGGTTTATTCCTAAGTATTTTTTGATGCGATTTTAAAACGTATTGTTTTTTTACTTTCCTTTTCTGATATTTCATTGTTAGTGTAAAGAAATGCAACTGATTTCTGTATGTTAATCTTGTATCCTACTACCTTGCCGAATTTGTTTATCAGTTCTAGTAGTTTTTGTGTGTAGTCTTTAGGGTTTTCTATATATAGTAACGTATATAATGACAATTTTACCTCTTCCCTTCCAATTTGGATAATTTTTTTCTTGTCTTATTGCTGTGGCTAGGACTTCCAATACTGTGTTGGATAAAAGTAGTAAGAGTGGGCATTCTTATCTTGTTCCAGGTTTTAGCAGGAAGTCTTTCAGCTTTTTACCATTGAATATTATGTTGGCTGTGGGTTTATCATAAATAACTTTTGTTATGTTGAATTGTGTTCCCTCTATACCCACTTTGATTAAGAGTTTTTGTCATGAATGGATGTTGAGTTTTATCCGATGTTTTTCTGCATCTATTGAGATGATCATGCAGTTTTTGTCTCTTCTTTTGTTGATGTGGTGTATCATATTGATTGATTTGTGTATGTTGAACCATCCTTGTGACACTGGAATGAATCCAACTGAGTCTTCCTGAATTCAGAAACAGACACAGCAAAGCAGAGAAAACAAGGAAATATAAATATTGGTCATTAACTGAGATCATGTCCACATCATGACACTCATTCAGTCTTCTTCATTTTGAATGGTGGTTTGAGCTGTTATCTAGTGTTGAACAAATTGATGTCATGTGTTTCATTTGATTTCAGCATCAGAATCATCACAATGACATGGCCAGGTGTTGTCATAAAACTGATAGAAATAATTCATAATGGCTCAACAGGGAGTCCAGTTCCAGTAATGGTAAAATATTTCCATTGTATAGCACATTTCTATGAAAAGACATGTGCGTCATCTCTTTTAATGCTCAGCACAATTCTCTAAGGTTTGTCTTTTCTTTATGGATAAAGAAACTGAGGCTTGAAGAGAATAGGGGACTAGCTTGAGAGCTGTGCTTCAAGTTAGGTTCTCCTAGCAAGTATAAAACTTTGTCCTTTTCCCTACAGTTCTGCTCTCCTGTCCCAGTACTGATGCTAACTAACACCCTCAAATCACTCAGCCCATTTGAATGTAAATTTTTCCACCTGCAAAATTGGCCATGGAATGTAGAAAGTAAGAATTGAATCTTAGTGATTTGAACCTGTGAACCAAGGAGTCTTTGAGGTAGGAGAGGGGGAGGAGTACATGAATTCATATGTCCATTGAACATAGTTTGTATAGTACGTAAATAATAGGTATTGCAATATGTGTATGTAAGTGCTGTTGAGATTAATAAAATATACATTCATTCAAAACTGGTATTGAATCAATTGTAGCTTTTTGTTATTATGTATTTTCTCAATCAACAGCTACTAAAAGTGCCACCATTATCTTGGGAGAGCCACCACATTTTGCAAAGTTAAAAAGGGTCTCTATACTCAAAAAGGTTGGTAATCTCTAAACTAGATGATTTCCAAAGCACCTTTGAGCTTGAAAATTCTATGAAATTATTACTCAAATCAGGCCTTATTCGATCATTAAGACAGGATAGGACTGATTAATTGTACGCCAATTGGCTGGGTAATGATTGACCCATAGTACAATTGATCTGAGAAGTCATGTAAAACCAGCTTGAGTATTATCATCTAAGAAACTAATCAGGGGAGGGTGGGAGATTTGATAGGACAGTGGTTTCAAAACAGAAATATGCCTTTATGTTCCTAATTCCCATAAACATTTATTATCTTGTGATTATGAGTTGTGGTGGTATAAGTTCTGTTAACTATATTGGTATTGAGCTTTTAGGGGCTTGTAATATAAGGTCTTTATTATTCTACTACCCTCCATCCTTTTAAAAATATGTCTAGAATATGACAAATTCTCACCACTTCTTCTGATCCAAGCTACCATAATCTCTTGCCTGTGATATTACAACACCTTACAAACTGATTTCCTTCTTCTGCCCTTGTCCCCACTATAGTGTATTCTCAACAAACAAGCCAGAATAATTTCTTTAAAACAGGAATCAGATCATGTAATTCCCCTTCTCACAACTCTCAAATGACATAACATTCAAAGTAAAAATCCAAGTCTTTCAAATGGTCGAATGCCCTCATGATTTTCCCCTTACCTTCTACCTCTCTGTTTATTACTCTCTCCCTCCACTTGGTCCTTACATTTCAGCCATGCCTACCTCTAATTTTGGAACTTTAGTTTCCAGGAGGTGTTGTTACTTTGTGCTGCTGTTCTCTGTAGCTACCCTTCAATAAGTTAGAGTGGTCTGAACAAGTGAGGGCACTTCCTAAGTGCCAGAGCTCATATCTCAGGGCAGGGCATTAACTCTTTGATAAGAACACTCTCTTTGCTATGGCTTGACTAGAAGTGGATCTGACTTCCCAGGTAACCAAGTAGTGATGAAATTAACTAACAAGTCTCACCTGTTCATTTTATCTAGTATTTCCCAGGCACCTTTGACTTTTATGTTTTATGTTGATTTTTATTGTTTTATGATTTGAGGGTCACACTACTCTTAAAATCAGGGAAATTCAACAGACATAATG
Source organism: Tursiops truncatus (assembly GCF_011762595.2). Taxonomy (NCBI): domain Eukaryota; kingdom Metazoa; phylum Chordata; class Mammalia; order Artiodactyla; family Delphinidae; genus Tursiops; species Tursiops truncatus. The sequence goes on from NC_047055.1 coordinate 57,521,225, forward strand.
AAAAACATAGGCCTTAATTTTATGCTTGGATATTGCACATTGTTCAAACTGGTATGTACAATAGTTAGGAACAAGTTACAACATGCACTGAATTATGTGCCATGCAAACACATTACCAGGGCAGTTTCTGTAGGCACAGTTCCAGTAACAATGTGAGTTCATGCTAAGCCATATTTACTACAACACAGTGAAGTGTGAGAAACTCATAAGCAAAGATTTTTCCATTAACATTTTACTGCCATAATGTGAATATAAAACAGAGATTTCAGTCATTTTCCAGGTTCACAACTCTTACCTCAGAGAACTGTCGAGTATTCAAATATCAAATCAGGTATACTTCTGCAAATAATGTATTGTACAGGGCACCTTCCAAAAACCAATCATCAAAATATAATTTAACATAAAATAAGCAGGAATTGAGAGGGAGTGGTTTGAAAACACAAGAATATATGTAATGATACGACTTTGAAGAACCTGTTTTTACATGAAACTTGATTTGAATCATCAAAGCTCAGCTATACTTAAGGGGAAAAAAGGTAGTGGCAGAAGACGATGAGAAAAGTTTTGGATATGAAATGAGCCAGCTTGAATGTTATGATCACATTCTTGTGACTTTTTGTGTACAGAAATGGATTCATTGAGTGTTGATCTTTTAAAAGGGACATTTTATACAATTTCCTCAGAGCCATTAGAAAGAAAACAAATGCCATGACAAAAGAAAAAAGAAAGGAAAGAAGGAAGGAACAAGGAAGAGAAAGACAGAGGGATAAAGGAGGAAGGAGGGAAGAAAATAAAGGAGGCAGAGGAAAGAAAGTAATATTTGTTTTCTGCTAAATGCTATGTTCTTTCCATGCATGTTCTCACTTAATGCTCACAATAACTCAACAAGGTAGGTATTACTCCTTTATTTTAAGAAAGGGAAACAGGCTGAGAAAGGTTAAGTGATTTGCTTAAGGTCTTGCAGTTACTGAGTGGCTCAAAATTCAAGCCTAGGTTTGCCTGACTCTATGCCTATGTGATCATTCCCAGTATGTCACACTTCTGAGATCACTCTGACACAGAACTTTGGTTTGCAATTCATGGTCCATATGGGTCCTCCAAGTGGCCCATAGGCTATCTTATACCATTAATAAAAATAATATAACAATTCCTATTCTTCAGTTAATGTTATACATTCAGAATTACTGTTTTTAATAAAAATGCAGACATTACCTCATTGCATCTCATCAAAAGTAGGCCTTTTCCTAATTCTGTGGAGATTTGGTTGGGTTTTCTGGAGAAAAGCAGGAGCAAATGGAGTGGGTAGTTCTTTTGCCCCATTAAATGGGCCAATCGACTGAAAATATTTTAGAACAACTTCCCCAGGTGTATTTTTAAACTACATAAAGGGGTTGTTTTAAGCTCTAGAAGTGTTTTTTAGAAATGGAGGCAAACTTACTACTGAAATAGTGTAATTTGACACAGTGAGCCAAGTTTTAAAAGTATAATTTTGTGTGGTGGCATTGTTTTGGAAAGAAGCAGTCATAGTTTATTAATTGACTCCTAGGTTTACCATCAGCTTCTCGTTTATTAAATTTTTTCTCTCTTAATTTTTTAAAAATTAAAAACAATGAAACATGCACATGAGATATAATAGTTTGCTATAGCAAATGGGTATGATGTTTCTTTTAGGGGGGATGGAAATGTTCTAGAATTCGATTGTGGTGATGATTTCACAACTCTGTAAATGTAATAAAACTCATTAAATCATACACTTAAAATCATACAGTTAAAATGAGCAAATGTATGGTATGTAAATTATATCCTAATAAAGCTGTATAAAAAAGAGTTGAATGTAAAAAATCCAAATTGTACAGAAAAGTACAGAGTGAAAAGTAAAAGGTACAATTTAAGATTAATTAATAAGTATATTAAATGAGAGCTTTAAAAAGAATGAAAGAATGTCGCTGTATAATGCTATGCTACACAGAGATTGGGCAATTCAATATTTCTTTCATCACAGTGATAATCTATATAAAAATAGCTAAGAGTTATCAATTATGTACTATATACCTAGTACTAAGTGTTTTACAGGTATTATCTCAATTTATACTCACCACAATCTTATGAGGTAAGTAGTATTATTAACATCTTTATTTTACTGATGAGGTAACTGAAGCAAAAAGATTAATAAGTACCTTTCCAAGATCACATGACCAGCAAGTTTTGAAACCAGGGTATGTAATCTAGGTAGTTGGATTCCAAGAACCTTGCTTTTAACATTTCTAATAAGCTAATTAAATTCTACCTACCTAATTTTAAGCCCTAGCCCATGTGCCACTGCCTCTGTGAGGCCATCTCCAGGTACCTATTTTGCATTGATACTCAATACCACACAGTTTTGTTTTTAGCTTTTTGATGTATTTGTGCTTTATCTTACCAGCTAGACTCACTGAGGACAAAGAGAATGTGAATAAGTGACCCCTTTGCATCCCCCACAATGCTTAGCTCATGAACAAGCATATAGCACATGCCTAATAAATACATGTTTATTAATTGACTCTTCAGGAAAATTCACTATTATTAATATATAGCCTATCGATCCAACAACAGTAAAGAAGAGACTTGAGGCAGTTTTGTAAATTCCTCACACAAACAGCTCAGCAATTGAGGGTTTAAAACATTTAATTTGAGAACCAACATTAGTAGTGAATTGATTAAACTCATTAGGTATTTGCTCTTCTACACTCTGTCTGAGTAGACTTACTGAGGAAAATATATTTCTGGTATCAATGAAAAATATGTGTTGTGCCCACTTAATTAAGAATATGTATGTTGAAGCCTATAATAACCCACTGTTCTTCTGGGTCCAAGTGAAATGGTTTAATAATTGAAACAGCCTTCTGTGGAGGTCCTTTTGGTACTTCGTTGCCTGAGAAACTAAGATAAACATGTCTTTTGTAAAATTCCTCTGCAAAATGAAACCAAAAGCTTTACGGGATTGCAGTGTATGAAGTTCTGGGTAAAAATTAAAAAACACGTAAACATGGTCCTTGCTTTTTGGAAGTATAATATTTTTTAGATTTAAAAATGTTTTCTAAGGTGGATAGGAAAGATAAACATCAAACTGTTAGCAATAGCTACTACTGGGGAGTGGATTCGGATGGGGTGGGCATGTCTAATGGACCTGCCACTTTTTACAGCATATATGTCTGTAGTGTTTAAATTTTCTACAATAAGAATATGTTCATACATTATTTGTGTTACGTTAAAAAAAACTAAACCAGTCATTTAAAATAAAAGGAAACTTTCTAGCTTTGTAACTGTTACTTTAAATGGTGACAGATTTTGATGAAAAGGAGTAAGTAGAAAGTATTGCTAGGAAAAAGTGAAGGGAAGCCCTGCTTCCCTGGCAAACTAACTCTCTCTCCTCTCTCTCTCTCCCTCTCTCTCTCTTTCTCTCTCTCTCTCTCTCTCTCTCTCTCTGTCTGTCTGTCTTTCTGTTTCACTTTCCTCATTAAACATTCTTTCCTCTTCTCATTCCCTCCTGTCAGATTAACCGCACTTTGGAAAAAAAGAATTGAAACAGATTTTGCAAGACAAAAGACTTGCTGGTTAAATAGCTGAGCTTTTCAGTTGAACCAAAACTTTAACTGTGAATGTTGTTCTACGGTTTATGTATTTTTGAGTTTGAAAATGGTGTTTAAATAAATCAAGATTTGTAGTCAGAAAAGTAATGGGAAATTTTTTCAAGTAAAAATTTAAGAAAGAGACTTTCTAGTTTTGTTTCTTGATATTAAAAAAAGGCAGGGAATCTGTATTGTCAGACTAATCCAGATGCAAAGTTTCTACTGTCTTCATTTTTTGAATTTATTTATTCACATTGATTGGTCTTCTCTGCTTGAATTATTTTTATGGACAGGTAGAATCTGTCGTTTTCTAGCACCTGGTGAATACTTTCTATGTGGTTTTGTAAGAAGTCCTCACTTCAAGGCTTATTTTGTTGGGGCACAAAGCCAACTTGAGGCTCCAAGTTGATTATTTTCAGATGTTCCTTCCAAGGAAAGTGGTGTGGCCAGGAGTAACAAAAAGAAGAGAAACAAAGCCATCCTTATTGTAGCAAAGCTACATAATTCTAAATTCCCTTTCCCTAAATAAGATGAACAAGCAACTCTGTCTTATTTGCTTTCAGGAAATGAAAGAGTTAAGCAGTCATTCTCTTCCTCTCTCATCCCCACTTTGTCTCTGACCTGCCCCTAAAGGATATCATGACATATTATAGGGTTTTTTTGTCGGCCTCTAGGATGTGATCTTTCACCATGTTTACTACAAAAATCAGGGGTCCTTGCTTAGGAAACATACTTTAAACATACAATTTGCATAAATGTAAAAGTACAAGAAGTGCCAATCACAGAATAGCCATGTAAAGTGATAGAACAAACTACAAATATAGGCCCTCATAGCCCACATGAATCATTCAATAGACTTCAAAAACAATCAACTTAATGACACTCTGGATTAGGAAAGTTAGGAACCCAGCTAGGACTCTCTAGCCCTTGCTGGAGAGAGACAAAGAGCAGATACACTCATCACTCCAGACCAAAAGGATGACAATCATGGTACAGCTCTTATGGCACATCTTGGCTTTCAATATACTAAGATCTTGCAGCTATTATCTTGACTTGGAATTAAGAACAAAACACAGCAAGAACAACAACAATAAATAAAACCTGTGTCCTCAGTCAAAAATGTTTTCTCCAGAATACCTACCCATGTCTCATCCCACTCTTAAATGTATCATGAAAAGCCTCTTTTGGAAAGGAGCTTCAAGATGGCAGAAGAGTAGACATAGAGATCACCTTCCTCCCCACAAATACTTCAGAAATACATCTACATGTGGAACAACTCCTACAGAACACCTACTGAACGCTGGCAGAAGACCTCAGACCTTCCAAAAGGCAAGAAACTCCCCATGTATCTGGGTAGGACAAAAGAATAGGGACGGGATCTGCACAAGTGGGAGGGAGCTGTGAAGGAGGAAAGTCTCCACACACTAGGAAGCCCCTTCCCAGGCAGAGACTGTGGGTGGTGGATGGGGGAAGCTTCGGAGCCGCGGAGGAGAGCACAGCCACAGGGGTGTGGAGGGCAAAGCAGAGAGATTCCCGCAGAGAGGATTGGTGCCGGGCAGCACTGAACAGCCCGAGAGGCTTGTCTGCTCACCCGCCGGGACAGGCGTGGGCTGGGAGCTGAGGCTCGGGCTTCGGAGGACAGACCCCAGGGAGAGGACTGGGGTTGGCTGTGTGAACACAGCCTGAAGGGGGCTAGTGAGCCACAACTAGCACGGAGGGAGTCCAGGAAAATGTCTGGAGTTGTCAAAGAGGCAAGAGACTTCTTCTTGCCTCTTTGTTTCCTGGTGCACAAGCAGAGGGGATTAAGAGCGCTGCTTAAAGGAGCTCCAGAGACAGGCGCCAGCCACGAACCCCAGAGACGGGCATGACACCCTAAGGCTGCTGCTGCAGCCACCAAGAAGCCTGTGTGCAAGCACAAGTCACTATCCACACCTCCCCTTCCGGGAGCCTGTGCAGCCTGCCACTGCCAGGGTCCCGGGATCCAGGGACAACTTCCCGGGGAGAATACAAAGCACGCCTCAGGCTGTTGCAATGTCCGACCGGGCTCTGCTGCCGCAGGCTCGCCCCGCATCCACACCCCTCCCTCTCCCCAGCCTGAGTGAGACAGAGCCCCCATATCAGCTGCTCCTTTAACCCCATTTTGTCTGAGAAAAGAACAGACGGCCTCAGGCGACCTATACGCAGAGGCAAAGCCAAATCCAAAGCTGAACCCCGGGAGCTGTGCGAACAAAGAAGAGAAAGGGAAATCTCTCCCAGCAGCCTCAGGAGCAGCGGATTAAAGCTCCACAAACAACTTGATGTACCCTGCATCTGTGGAATACATGAATAGACAGCGAATCATCCCAAATTGAGGAGGTAGACTTTGGGAGCAAGATAGATTATTTTTTCCCCTTTTCCTCTTTTTGTGAGTGTGTATGTGTATGCTTCTGTGTGACATTTTGCCTGTATAGTTTTGCTTTCACCTTTTGTCCTAGGATTCTGTCCATCCATTATTTTGTTTGTTTTTACTTTTTAGAATAATTTTTTTTAATAATTATTTTTTATTTTAATAACATTTTTATTTTATCTTCTTTCTTTCTTTCTTTTTCTCTTTTCTCCCCTTTATTCTGAGTGGTGTGGATGACAGGCTCTTGGTGCTCCAGCCAGGAGTCAGTGCTGTGCCTCTGAGGTGGGAGAGCCAAGTTCAGGATATTGGTCCACAAGAGACCCCCAGCTCCATGTAATATCAAACGGCAAAAATCTCCCAGAGATCTCCATCTCAACGCCAAGACCCATCTCCAATCAATGACCAGCAAGCTACATTCCTGGACACCTTATGCCAAACAACTAGCAAGACAGGAACACAGCCCCATATATAAGAAGACTGGCTTCCTAAAATCATAATAAGGCCACAGACACCCCAAAACACACCACCAGATGTGGACCTGACCACCAGAAAGAAAAGATCCAGCCTCATCCACCAGAACACAGGCACTAGTCCCCTCCACCAGGAAGCTGACACAACCCACTGAACCAACCCTAGCCAATGGGGACAGACACCAAAAGAAAAACAGGATCTATGAACCTGCCTCCTACAAAAAGGAGACCCCAAACACAGTAAGGTAAGCAAAATGAGAAGATAGAGAAACACACAGCAGATGAAGGACCAAGGTAAAAACCCAGCAGACCTAACAAATGAAGAGGAAATAGGCAGTCTACCTAAAAAAGAATTCAGAATAATGATAGTAAAGATGATCCAAAATCTTGGAAATAGAATGGAGAAAATACAATAAACGTTTTACAAGGACCTAGAAGAACCAAAGAGCAAACAAACAGTGATGAAAAACACAGTAAGTTAAATTAAAAATTCTCTACAGGGGATCAATAGTAGAATAACTGAGACAAAGAATGGATAAGTGACCTGGAAGATAAAATAGTAGAAATAACTACTGCAGAGAAGAATAAAGAAAAACAAATGAAAAGAATTGAGGACAGTCTCAGAGACCTCTGAGACAACATTAAATGCACCAACATTCATCTTATACGGGTGCCAGAAGAAGAAGAGAAAAAGAAAGGGGCTGAGAAAATATTTGAAGAGATTATAGTTGAAAATTTCCCTAATATGGGAAAGGAGATATTTAATCAAGTCCAGGAAGCACAGAGAGTCCCATACAGGATAAATCCTAGGAGAAACAGGCCAAGACACATATTAGTCAAATTATCAAAAATTAAATACAAGAAAACATATTAAAAGCAGCAAGGGGAAAACAACAAAGAACACAGACAGGAATCCCCATAAGGTTAACAGCTAATCCTTCAGCAGAAACTCTGCAAACCAGAAGGGAATGGCAGGACATATTTCAAGTAATGAAGGGGAAAAACCTACAACCAAGATTACTCTACACAGCAAGGACCTCATTCAGGTTTGATGGAGAAATTAAAACCTTTACAGACAAGCAAAAGCTAAGAGAATTCAGCACCACCAAACCAGCTTTACAACAAATGCTAAAGGAACTTCTCTAGGCAGGAAACACAAGAGAAGGAAAAGACCTACAATTACAAACACAAAACAATTAAGAAAATGGGAATAGGAACATACATATTGATTAATTACCTTAAATGTAAATGGATTAAATGCTCCAACCAAAAGACATAGACTGGCTGAATGTACACAAAAATGAGACCCATACATATGCTGTCTACAAGAGACCCACTTCAGACCTAGGGACACATACAGACTGAAAGAGAGGGCATGGAAAATGATATTCCATGCAAATGGAAATCAAAAGAAAGCTGGAGTAGCAATTCTCATATCAGAAGAAATAGACTTTAAAACAAAGACTATTACAAGAGACAAAGAAGATCACTACATAATGATCAAGGGATCAGTCCAAAAAGAAGATATAACAATTGTAATCATTTATGCACCCAACATAGGAACACTTCAATACATGAGGCAAATGTTAACAGCCATAATAGGGAAATAGACAGTAACACGATCATCATAGGGAAGTTTAACAACCCACTTTAACCAATGGACAGACCATCCAAAATGAAAATAAATATGGAAACACAAGCTTTAAATGATATATTAAACATGATGGACTTAACTGATACTTATAGGACATTCCATCTAAAAACAGAAGATTACACTTTCTTATTAAGTGTTCATGGAACATTCTCCAGGATAGATCATATCGTGGGTCACAAATAAAGCCTTGGTAAATTTAAGAAAATTGAAATCATATCAAGTATCTTTTCTGACCACAATGCTATGAGACTAGATATCAATTACAGGGGAAAAAAACTGTAAAAAATACAAACACATGGAGGCTAAACAATACACTACTTAATAACCAAGTGATCACTGAAGAAATCAAAGAGGAAATCAAAAAATACCTAGAAACAAAAGGTAATGAAAACACGTTGACCCAAAACCTATGGGATGCAGCAAAAGCAGTTCTAAGAGTGAAGTTTATAGCAATACAATCCTATCTTAAGAATCAAGAAACATCTCAAATAAACAACCTAACCTTACACCTAAAGCAATTAGAGAAAGAATAAAAAACAAATCCCAAAGTTAGCAGAAGGAGAGAAATCACAAAAATCATATCAGAAATAAATGAAAAAGAAATGAAAGAAATGATAGCAAAGATCAATAAAACTAAAAGCTGGTTCTTTGAGAAGATAAACAAAATTGATAAACCATTAGCCAGATTCATCAGGAAAAAAGGGAGAAGGCTCAAATCAATAGAATTAGAAATGAAAAAGGAGAAGTAACAACTGACACTGCAGAAATACAAAGGATCATGAGAGATTATTACGAGCAACTCTATGCCAATAGAATGGACAACCTGGAAGAAATAGGTAAATTCTTAGAAATGAACAACCTCATGAGACTGAACCAGGAGGAAAAAGAAAATATGAAGAGACCAATCACAAACACTGAAATTGAAACTGTGATTAAAAACCTTCCAACAAACAAAACCCCAGGACCAGATGGCTTCACAGGCGAATTCTATCAAACATTTAAAGAAGAGCTAAAACCTATCCTCCTCAAACTCTTCCAAAATATAGCAGAGTGAGGAACACTCCCAAACTCATTCTATGAGGCCACCATCACCCTGATACAAAAAACAGACAAATAGGTCACAAAGAAAGAAAGCTACAGACCAATGTCACTGAGGAACATAGGTGCAAAACTCCTCAACAAAATATTAGCAAACAAAATCCAACAGCACATTAAAAGGATCATACACCATGATCAAGTGCAGTTTATCCCAGGAATGCAAAGATTCTTCAATATACGCAAATCAGTCAATGTGATACACCATATTAACAAATTGAAGGAGAAAAAACATATGATCATCTCAACAGATGCAGAGAAAGCTTTCACAAAATTCAACTGCCATTTATGATAAAAGCCTCCAGAAAGTAGGAATAGAGGGAACTTACCTCAGCATAATAAAAGTCATATATGAAAAACTCACAGCCAACGTTGTCTTCAATGGTGAAAAACTGAAACCATTTTCACTAAGATCAGAAACAAGACAAGGTTGCCCACTCTCACCAGTATTATTCCACATAGTTTTGGAAGTTTTAGCCACAGCGATGATAAAAGAAAAAGAAATGAAATGAATCCAAATCGGAAAAGAAGAAGTAAAGCTGTCACTATTTGCAAATGACATGATACTATACATAGAGAATCCTGAAGACTCTACCAGAAATCTACTAGAGCTAATCAATGAAATTGGTAAAGTTGCAAGATACAAAATTAATGCACAGAAATCTCTTGCATTCCTATACACTAATGATGAAAAATCTGAAACTGAAATTAAGAAAACACTCCCATTCACCATGGCAACAAAAAGTATAAAATATCTAGGAATAAACCTAACTAAAGGAGACAAAAGATCTGTATGCAGAAAACTATGACACTGATGATAAAATTTAAAATAATAGAAACAGATGGAGAGATATGCTATGTTCTTGGATTGGAAGAATCAACATTGTAACAATAACTATACTACCCAAAACAATGTACATATTCGATGCAATCCCTATCTAATTACCAACAGCATTTTTCACAGAACTAAAACAAAAAATTTCACAATTTGTATGGAAACACAAAAGACCCCGAATAGCCAAAGCAATCTTGAGAATGAAAAATGGAGCTGGAGGAATCAGGCTCCCTGGCTTCGGACTATGCTACAAAGCTACAGTAGTCAAGACAGTATGGTACTGGCACAAAAACAGAAATATAGATCAATGGAACAAGATAGAAAGCCCAGAGATAAACCCACACACATATGTTCACCATATCTTTCATAAATGAGGCAAGAATATACAGTGGAGAAAAAACAGCCTCTTCAATAAGTGGTGCTGGGAAAACTGGACAGGTGCGTATAAAAGTATGAAATTAGAACACTCCCTAACACCATACACAAAATTAAACTCAAAATGGATTAAAGACCTAAATGTAAGGCCAGACACTATAAAACTCTTAGAGGAAAACATAGGCAGAACACTCTATGACATAAATCACAGCAAGATCCTGTTTGACCCACCTCCTAGAGAAATGGAAATAGAAACAAAAATAAAAAAATGGGACCCAATGAAACTTCAAAGCTTTTGCACAGCAAAGGAAACCATAAACAAGACCAAAAGACAACCCTCAGAATGGGAGAAAATATTTGCAAATGAAGCAACCAACAAAGGATTAATCTCCAAAATTTACAAGCAGCTCATGCAGCTCAGTATCAAAAAAACAAATAACCCAATTCAAAAATGGGCAGAAGACCTAAATAGACATTTCTCCAAAGAAGATATACAGATTGCCAACAAACACATGGAAGAATGCTCAACATCATTAATCATTAGAGAAATGCAAATCAAAACTACAATGAGATATCATCTCACACTGGTCATAGTGGCCATCATCAAAAACTCTACAAACAGTAAATGCTGGAGAGGGTGTGGAGAAAAGGGAACCATCTTGCACTGCTGGTAGGAATGTAAATTGAAACAGCCACTATGGCTAACAGTATGGATGCTCCCTAAAAAACTAAAAATAGAACTACCATATGACCTAGCAATCCCACTACTGGGCATATATCCTGAGGAAACCATAATTCAAAAAGGGTCATGTACCATAATGTTCACTGCAGCTGTATTTACAATAGCCAGGACATGGAAGCAACCTAAGTGTCAATTAACAGATGAATGGGTAAAGAAGATGTTGCACATATATACAATGGAGTATTACTCAGTCATAAAAAGAAATGAAATTGAGTTATTTGTAGTGAAGTGGATGGACCTAGAGTCTGTCATTCAGAGTGAATTAATCAGACCGAGAAAAAGAAATACTGTATGCTGGCACATATATATGGAATCTAAAAAACAAAACAAAAGAAAGCAAAAAAAATGGTCATGAAGAACCTAGGGGCAAGACGGGAATAAAGACGCAGACCTAGTAGAGAATGGACTTGAGGATATGGGGAGGGGGAAGGATAAGCTTCCCCCTCCCCCTTCCTTGAGGGGGAAGGACAAAGTGAGAAAGTGGCATGGACATATATACACTACCAAATTTAAAATAGATAGGTGGTGGGAAACAGTCGCATAGCACAGGGAGATCAGCTCGGTGCTTTGTGACCACCTAGAGGGGTGGGATAGGGAGGGTGGGAGAGAGTGAGTCACAAGAGGGAGGAGATATGGGGATATATGTATGTATATATATATGTATAGGTGATTCACTTTGTTATAAAGCAGAAACTAACACACCATTGTAAAGCAATTATACTCCAATAAAGATGTTAAAAAACAAAAAACAAAAGCCTCTTTTGAAGGCATATCCAATTCCCCCATTTCCTCAGTTGATTGATTCCAATGACGTATAGACTCTGAACAACATCCATGCCTTTTAAAGACTCCACTACTTTGTCTCTCAGCCTCGAGTAAAACTGGAATAATTGGATGGATGGTTTTAACCCTTTCTTTCTTTCTTTCTTTCTTTCTTCCTTTCTCTTTCTTTCCTTCATCATTCCTCCTCCCTCCTTCCCTTCTTTTCCTCATTCCTTTCTTCCTTCTTTTATTCACAGGGCAAATCATTATTAAGTACTTACTATGTGTCAAGTACTGGCTAGGTGACATGTATATGAAACAGACCTGGCCCCTGCCTTCCAGGAGCTCACAATCTATGGGGGTATGCAGGCTAGTAAATTGATAATTATGATATAATGTGATAAGTACCAGGATAAGTGAAGTATGGGATTTTCTGTAAGCATGAAAATTGTACTTATCCAAAATCAAAGTAAAAAGAAAATAAAGCTGAAGCTTGGTGAATAAATATGAGCTGGTCTATTGGTTATTATATGGTAAAATGCTTTTTGAGTTTATTAACTGAGTGTTTCTATTTAGCTACTCTGTGGAAAATGAATTTGGGGAGGAGCAAAACTGTAAGAAAGGCTACCTGTTAAGAGATTTTTGCAGTAGTTCATGTAAGAAATAATGTTATTTTTATTTAAGGTGAGTATGAAAAGAAATTGATAAACTGAAGACTTATTAAAAAGGTCGAATCAGGGCTTCCCTGGTGGCACAGTGTTTAAGAATCCACCTGGCAATGCAGGCGACATGGGTTCGAGCCCTGGTCTGGGAAGATCCCACATGCCACAGAGCAACTAAGCCCGTGCACCACAACTACCAAGCCTGCGCTCTAGAGCCCGCCAGCCACAACTACTGAGCCCACGCACCACAACTACTGAAGCCCGCGCACCTAGAGCTCATGCAGTTCAACAAGCGAAGCCACCTCAATGAGAAGCCCATGCAGCACACGAAGAGTAGCCCCCACTCACCGCAACTAGAGACAGCCTGCACGCAGCAACGAAGACCCAATGCAGCCAAAAATAAATAAATTTTAAAAAGAGATAGAATCAACCTGAGTCAGCAGTTGATTAAATGTAGGAGATGAGGGAGAAGGTGGAATCAAAGATGACATCCAGATTATTAATTGGACAATTAGATAGACAGTGGTGACATTTGTTGGGACAGGGAACACAGAAAAACCGATTTGAGATGTGAGGATAGAGTTGAGTTCAAATATGGATGTGTTGTATATGAAATGGGAGATAAATATCCAGGTGGAAGTGTTCAGTAAGCAACTGGATAGTTAATCTGGAACCTAGGAGAAATATCTAAGAGAAGTGATAGAGATTTGAGAGTCACAAACTGAGATAGTTGTTCCAATTATGACAGCATATGAGATAATCTATGGAGAATGTGCACAGTAAGAAAAAAAAGATCCAGGATACCAACATGGACCCAACTAATATACTAGCCAATTTACAGGGGTGACACATCTCCCATACTGTATATTTTCATCTATATTTTCATCTGAATCCTTAATAGATTATGTACCCATTCATTCAATGAGGCTTTATCAAGTGCCTACTGTGGGCCATACATAGACAAGTATAAAAAATACACATGCTGTCACCATGACAACACTCATGGGTACTGAGAAAATGAAACCAAGGGCTATCATGAAGGTTCCCATTTGTCTTCAACAAAAGTGTTTGACAAATGGTCCGAAATAATCTTTTTAAAAAGAAAATCAAGTGTTGCAATCCAACTCTTTTATCAAAATTAATAAAGAAAAATGCAACCTAAGTGTCCATTGACAGATGAATGGATAAAAAAGATGTGGCACATATATAAAAAGGAATATTACTCAGCCATAAAAAGAAGTGAAATTAAGTTATTTGTAGTGAGGTGGATGGACCTAGGGTCTGTCATACAGAGTGAAGTAAGCCAGAAAGAGAAAAACAAATACCGTATGCTAAACATATATATGGAATCTAAAAAATAAAAAAAAAGATTCTGAAGACCCTAGGGGCAGGACAGAAATAAAGACACAGACATAGAGAATGGACTTGAGGACACAGGGAGGGGGAAGGGTAAGGTGGGACAAAGTGAAAGAATAGCACTGACATATATACACTACCAAATGTAAAATAGATAGCTAGTGGGAAGCAGCAGCATAGCACAGGGAGATCAGCTCAGTGCTTTGTGACCACCTAGAGGGGTGGGATAGGGAGGGTGGGAGGGAGACACAGAGGGAGGGGATATGGGGATATATGTATACATATAGATGATTCACTTTGTTATACAGCAGAAACTAACACACCATTGTAAAGCAATTATACTCCAATAAAGATGTTTAAAAAATAAATAAATAAAAAAGAATTTAAAAAAGAAAATGAAAATATAGAAATGGTTTCAATTGCATTGCCTGTAGTAGAATATAGAAATATCATGATACAATTTTTTGTGAAAGACAAAATTCAACTCAGGTCTTGTACCACAATAGGTAGAGAAAATGAAACCTAGCTTGTCTGTGCCATTGCATCAGATTGCTTATGGCTCCACTCATGGCATACTTCCTGTCATCATTGAGAGGGTGTTTGAAGAACTTGTTTGCACTGATTAAGCACTATGCTTCAAGAAGTTTCCTGGAACCATCCTACACAATGATGACGATAATGATAATTTAGCCTTCAATTGATGACCCAGAGTCACTATATTAATCAGGTATAAAACCCTTCATACTGGGATAAACTTTGTTCAGAGAATTTTGCCTTTTTTTATTAGTTAGGATGTATACTGTTCAAGATAAAAGACAAAGTGATGACTGGAAAGTATTGTTAGCAATATTCTGTACACAGATTACCATTTTAACATCTATTGTGCTGGGTAGTCATTTATGAACATAAATATTACATTGTACCTTAAGTATAAGAAGTGTTCTGCTATAAAATATGTAAGAAATTAAAAATTTACAAAGCAAGCTGTGCATACAAATTAACAAACATGGTCATTGTTTTCTGATAAGTATTAATGATTCTAAGGAAATCAAAGGAGAACTTAGTTCAAGTTAATCATTAGAATAGGTAATAGAAATATAAACAGATTATTTTAAATAACACTTTAAAAATAAGTATCAATAGGGCCTTAACTTTAAAACACATTGTTGTTGGTTTCGACACTTTAGTGTAAGAATTTAGGAATTGTTTTGGTCCTTAATCATTTCATAGACAGATTTTATTTTATTTTATTTTTGGTGGTACGCAGGCCTCTCACTGTTGTGACCTCTTCTGTTGCGGAGCACAGGCTCCGGACGCGCAGGCTCAGCGGCCATGGCTCACGGGCCCAGCCGCTCCGCGGCATGTGGGATCTTCCCAGACCGCGGCACGAACCCGTGTCCTCTGCATTGGCAGGCGGACTCTCAACCACTGC
Organism: Tursiops truncatus; assembly: GCF_011762595.2. Taxonomy (NCBI): domain Eukaryota; kingdom Metazoa; phylum Chordata; class Mammalia; order Artiodactyla; family Delphinidae; genus Tursiops; species Tursiops truncatus. The sequence goes on from NC_047055.1 coordinate 57,536,602, forward strand.
GCCACCAGGGAAGCCCGATTCTATATGGGAACATATAGAATAGGCAAAGTGTTACAATGCAGCCTCTATAAAACTCAAAGTTGGGTACTTAAAAGAGGAGGAAGAAAGTTTCTGAAGTGGGATATAACTTCAGTATATCATGCTCTGAAGAGCTGGCCCATGACTGTCAGCAATATCTAAAATCTGAGTGGGTAGTCTGGATTAGGTTTTGCATTACTCTATAATTTAATAACTTAGTATGACTATTATGCTATGAAGATGACCTCTTTGGGGTTCATTTATAGTAGCACCATATACAAGCACTAATTTTAATTGAATAATTCTTTTTTATGATATCTACTTTTTCAGTGTATTGTCCCAAGTCTCAGATAGATCTTGGTTTGAATTCCAGCTCTGCCACTTAAAGCTGTGTGGCTTTGGACAATCAATTTAATCTTGGTTACCCTTGTTTTCTTTATCTGTAAAATGCAGATAATTACATTATCTACATTATATAATTGTTTCGAAGATTAAATGAGGCATAGAGTGTCAAGGTTATGCATAGCACAAAATATGGTAAGCACTCGATTCATCTTATCATATCTTCTGTGATCATCTTCTGTTATCTCTGTCATTTCTCTTTTCGGGGGCAAAGAATTTTGAAAGAGTTAGCACAGGTTCAATCAGTAGTTTTTTCTATATCTACAAAACAGAGACTCCATCTAAAACGAAGTAAGATCATACAAGATTTAAGCCCTGAAATTAAGCAACTAAACACAGAAAATGAGGCAGCAGATGAATTAATTGGTTTGATGCTTTCTGACTCCTATATCTGGGTTTACACTCAAGTGTTAAAATTGTGACACACCCCCTATGTTTCCAGTTGTTACCTGCACTCAACATTTTTCACGCATTACCATCGTGGAGTATCTTTGCCAATTGGACCAGTTTATATTTCAATATGAACCCCATGGTGAGTGAGGGAGCATCTTAGAGACTCCAAAGCTATGTGAAAATCTATTAGGGCCCTTTGTAGTTCACTTTTTGGTGTTTTTGAAAGAGATGGAGGAAAATTTATATTGGAGAAGAGGTAATAGCTCAGATATTTTTAATATCACAGTATGAGCTTTAATGGGCTGGCAGAAATGTCACCTGGAATTCTCATGATCACAGAAGCAGCAGTAATTAATTATTTCACAATGCATGATGCAGACACACCCTTAATGTCTTTGTTTTCTCCACTGCATCTCATTTCCTAATGATGTCTAGGCAGGAAGCTCTGCATGTGGAGGTCCATTGGTTGGTTGTTAGCTAAGTTGAAGTGAAACTGGACGGAATTATGAGGTGTATAACTTTTATGTTAGAATTCATAACCTTTTCCTTTTAGAAAACTTCTCTCAGATAGCTTATGTGTTTTTTTAAAATTTTTATTGGAGTTGATTTAAAATGTTATGTTAGTTTCAGGTGTACAGCAAAGTGAATCAGTGAAACATATACATATACCCACTCATTTTTAGATTATTTTCGCATATAGGCCATTACAGGGTATTGAGTAGAGTTCCCTGTGCTATACAGTAGGTCCTTATTAGTTATCTCTTTTATATATAGTAGTGTGTATGTGTCAATCTCAGTCTTCCAATTTATCCCTACCCCTCTTACCCCCAGGTTACCATAAGTTTGTTTTTTATATCTATAACTTTATTTCTGTTTTTTGGTAAGTTCATTTGTAGCCTTTTTTTAAGATTCCACTTAGAGGGAATATCATATGACATTTGTCTTTCTCTGTCTGACTTACTTCAATCAGTATGACAATCTCTATGTTCATCCATGTTGCTGAAATGGCATTATTTCATTCTTTCTTGTAATTAATTTTTATTAGAGTATAGTTGCTTTACAATGCTGTGTTAGTTTCTGCTGTATAACAAAGTGAGTCAGCTATACATATACATATATCCCCATATCTCTTCCCTCTTGTGTCTCCCCCCCATCCTCCTTATCCCACCCCTCTAGGTGGTCACAAAGCACCAAGCTGATCTTCCTGTGCTGTGAGGCTGCTTCCCACTAGCTATCTATTTTACTTTTGGTAGTGTATATATGTCCATGCCACTCCCTCACTTCGTCCCAACTTACCCTTCCCCCTCCCCATGTCCTCAAGTCCATTCTCTACGACTGCGTCTTTATTCCTGTCCTGCCCCTAGTTTCTTCATAACCATTATTTTTTTTAGATTCCATATATATGTGTTAGCATGCCATATTTGTTTTTCGCTTTCTGACTTACTTCACTCTATATGACAGACTCTAGGTCCATCCACCTCACTACAAATAACTCAATTTCATTTCCTTTTATGGCTGAGTAATATTCCATTGTATATATGTGCCACAACTTCTTTATCCATTCATCTGTCGATGGACAGTTAGGTTGCTTCCATGTCCTGGCTGCTGTAAATAGTGCTGCAATGAACATTGGGGTGCATGTATCTTTTCAAATTATGGTGTTCTTCAGATATATGCCCAGGAGTGGGATTGCTGGATCATATGGTAGTTCTATTTTTAGTGTTTTAAGGAACCTCCATACTGTTCTCCAGAGTGGCTGTATCAATTTAAATTCCCACCAACAGTGTAGGATGGTTCCCTTTTCCCCACACCCTCTCTAGCATTTATTGTTTGTAGATTTTTGATGATGGCCATTCTGACTGGGGTAAGGTGATAATTTATTGTAGCTTTGACTTGCATTTCTCTAATAATTAGTGATCTTGACCATCTTTTCAACTGCTTTTTGACTACCTGTATGTCTTCTTTGCAGAAATGTCTATATAGATCTTCTGCTCATTTTTGGATTGGGTTGTTTGTTTTTTTGATATTGAGCTGCATGAGCTATTTCAATACTTTGGAAATTGATCCCTTATTGGTTGCTTCATTCACAAATATTTTCTCCCATTCTGAGGGTTCTCTTTTTGTCTTCTTTATGGTTTCCTTTGCTGTGCAAAAGCTTTTGTTTCATTAGGTTCCATTTGTTTATTTTTGTTTTTATGTCCGTTTCTCTAGGAGGTGGGTCAAAAAGGACCTTGCTGTGATTTATGTCATAGAGTGTTCTGCCTATGTTTTCCTCTAAGAGTTTTATAGTGTCTGGCCTTACATTTTGGACTTTAGTCTATTTTGAGTTTATTTTTGTGTATGGTGTTAGGGAGTGTTATAACTTCATTCCTTTATATGTAGCTGTCCAGTTTTCCCAGCACTACTTATTGCAGAGGCTGTCTTTTCTCCATTATATATTCTTGCCTCCTTTATCAAAGATAAGGTGACCATATGTTCATGGGTTTATCTCTGGGCTTTCTATCCTGTTCTATTGATCTATATTTCTGTTTTTGTGCCAGTACCATACTATCTTGACTACTGTAGCTTTGTAGTATAGTGTGAGGTCAGGGAGCCTGATTCCTCCAGCTCCATTTTTCATTGTAAAGATTGCTTTGGCAATTCGGGTTCTTTTGTGTTTCCATACAAATTGTGAAATTTTTTGTTCTAGTTCTGTGAAAAATGCCATTGGTAGTTTGATAGGGATTGCATTGAATCTGTAGATTTCTTTGGGTAGTAGAGTCATTTTCACAATGTTTATTCTTCCAATCCAAGAACGTGGTGTATCTCTCCATAGGTTTGTATCATTTTTAATTTCTTTCATCAGTGTCCTATAGTTTTCTGCATATAGGTCTTTTGTCTCCCTAGGTAGGTATATTCCTAGGTATTTTATGCTTTTTGTTGCAATGGTAAATGGGAGTGTTTTCTTAATTTCAGTTTCAGATTTTTCATCATTAGTGTATAGGAATGCAAGAGATTTCTGTGCATTAATTTTGTATCCTGCAACTTTACCAATTTCATTGATTAGCTCTAGTAGATTTCTGGTAGAGTCTTCAGGATTCTCTATGTATAGTATAATGTCATCTGCAAGCATTGACAATTTTACTTCTTTTCTGATTTGGATTTCTTTTATTTCTTTCTTGTCTCTGATTGCTGTGGATAAAACTTCCAAAACTATGTTGAAAAATAGTGGTGAGAGTGGGCAACCTTGTCTTGTTCCTGATCTTATTGGAAATGGTTACAGTTTTCCACCATTGAGAATGATGTTGGCTGTGGGTTTGTCATATATGGCCTTTATTATGTTTAGGTAAGTTCCCTCTATGCCTACTTTCTGGAGAATTTTTATCATACATGTGAGTGGAATTTTGTCAAAAGCTTTTTCTCTATCTATTGAGATGATCATATGTTTTTTTCTCCTTCAATTTGTTAATATGGTGTATCACATTGACTGATTTGTGTATATTGAAGAATCTTTGCATATCTGGGATAAACTGCACTTGATCATGGTGTACAATCCTTTTAATGTGCTGTTGGATTCTGTTTGCTAATATTTTGTTGAGGAGTTTTGCACCTATGTTCCTCAGTGATATTGGCCTGTAGCTTTCTTTCTTTGTGACATATTTGTCTGTTTTTTGTATCAGGGTGATGGTGGCCTCATAGAATGAGTTTGGGAGTGTTCCTCCCTCTGCTATATTTTGGAAGAGTTTGAGAAGAATAGATGTTAACTCCTCTCTAAATGTTTGATAGAATTCGCCTGTGAAGCCATCTGGTCCTGGACTCTTGTTTGTTGGAAGACTTTTAACCACAGTTTCAATTTCAGTGCTTGTGATTGGTCTGTTTATATTTTCTATTTCTTCCTGGTTCAGCCTTGGTAGGTTGTGCATTTCTAAGAATTTGTCCATTTCTTCCAGGTTGTCCATTTTATTGGCATATAGTTGCTTGTAGTAATCTCTCATGATCCTTTGTATTTCTGCAGTGTCAGTTGTTACTTCTCCCTTTTCGTTTCTAATTCTGTTGATTTGAGTATTCTCCCTTTTTTTCTTGATAAGTCTGGCTAATTGTTTATCAGTTTTGTTTATCTTCTCAAGTAGTCACTTTTAAAATAAATAATTAATTATTTAATTTGTTTACTTTTGGCTGCATTGCGTCTTCATTGCTCTGAGCAGACTTTCACTAGTTGCAGCCAGTGGGGACTACTGTTCGTTGCAGTACTTGGGCTTCTCATTGCGGTGGCTTCTGTTGCTGCAGAGAATGGGCTCTAGGCACGTGGGTTTCAGTAGTTGTGACATGCGGGCTCAGTAGTTTTGGCTTGTGTCTTCTAGAGCACAGGCTCAGTAGTTGTGGCGCACTGGCTTAGTTGCTCCACGACATGTGGGACTTTCTTGGACCTGGGATCGCACCCATGTCTTCTGCATTGGCAGGCAGATTCTTAATCACTGCACCACGATGGGAGTCGCTATAGTTTGCTTTTTAAGTGATTCTCTTTTAGGAATATAGGGACTTAGGATAAAGTACATCAAATAAAGCAATTTTATGTAGGCCCGTATAGTACATTACCACAGCAATAAACATAATTATAAATAACTAAAAACTGTGGGTTGGAAAAAGCCTACTTTATACAGTAAACTAGAGATCCATCAAGAATTTAAGCAGTCCAACTATTTCATGGCACCCTGTCTCCACTTCAACCACAAACGTGAAAGGCTGAAGCCTGACTTATGTTATATAAAAATAAATTTCTGAAGAAAAACCCTATTTTGTCTCAGAGTAAGTGAACATAAATTCTTCTACATACCCACTGTCTCCCTATAATGCCATCATGCCATGACTAGCAAAACTATAATACATTGAAAGGACAGTTCCCTCCCCATATCATCCACAGAATTTCTCTTACATTTTCTACTTTTTTTCTTACAAAGCAGTCATAACTTAGATATCATCACAATTCATCAGTCATCTAGTCAACCATCAGAATTCATTCTGTGGGAAAGGAAGGAAAAGCAAACAAGCAGGCAAAACCTGAGCTTTCTGCAAAATTTTATCTTTTAATACCTCTAAATAAAATCTTTAAGATGATCATTTAAGCTCAAAAGAAGCTATCTTCAGACTATGTTAGGGATTCTAATTTGTTTACGAATTCTACTACTACTGCTATACACACAGACATACACACACACGCTCACACACAAAGTACTATTTTTTAGCCCAGTGAGAATGAAAGAGGAAGATTCTTTTCAATCCATATTTGGTACATATTTTCCAACTTCAGGGGACACACACCAAAAACTGAAACTGTGATAAAAAATAAAGAAAATAAAATCAAGGTTGATAGAATTTTTTTAATTTGCATTGGAAGTTCATTTGTTCATGTTACAAATTACACTCCAGAACTTAAGTTCTGGGAGCGATCATACAGTAAGGCTGCTGCTCCTACCCCATCCTCAAACTAAAGAAGCCAGTTGCTAACAATGCAGGGTATGAACTCACCCCTTCTCTACTCTTATTTTCCCATCTGTTTTCCCATGGTGTTCTCCTCTACTCATTTGTTCTGCAACCTGAAGTGGACCTAAGTGCTCTCAATGAATAGTTCCTTTTCAGAACTCTTGTTACTGCTCAGTTTCATATCCTTAAGCAGGGATGCTAGGTAGAAGGAAGATCATTATATTAGACATCAGAAACCCTGGATTTGAAGCCTGGTTTGATTTTAAAAATTTACTCTTTATTTTTATATAGACTTCAATTTTTCTCCTGTATAACTAGATGGTTTAGATAATTGCTATATTTCCTTTAGACTCTTAACATTCCATGATTTGCAAGTATTTGCCTCATTTGCTTTCTGTGGTTTTCTTTCTAGTTTTCTCTTTTTTCCCTTTCATAAATGGCTAGGTTAAATAACGGGATATCAGGAATTGAAAGCCCACTTAGTTGCTTAATTATGAAGTAAGGAGGGTTCATATTCTGAATAAATGAATCTACAAAACAGACAACTGCTCTGCAGAGTAAAATAATATCATCACTTCAGTAAATACAGTAATAATGATGACATTTAATTAGAGGTTCTTGATTAAATAGCTCACAAAACCAACACACACACACATATACACACACACATGAACTTTTGCTCACTCACACAAATATGAATTACAACAGCTAACAAATGTAAGGAGAAAATATTTCTTAGGGAGCAAATGAACAATACTTGACAGTTGTGCTACACGAGATTGTCCCAGGATAACTCTCATCCAATCTAGCTTTTACTCCTTGTTGGAAAAGAATTGTGGTTTTAAGGACAAGATAACTGTCATAGGGGTCAGTTTAGGGGGCATTCCAGGTAACTTCGTGTTGATGATGGTGATACCAGCTACCATTTATTGAACAAGTATTATTGAACTAGGAAATGTTACTATACCAGGTCTATGGGAATATCCTTATTTTACAGATAAAGAAACTAAAACTTAAGAAGACCAAGTAAAGTTACTGAAGGTTATAAAGCTATTAAGTAACTCTGATATTACTGCAGTTCTGGTGAAAAATTATGTGTTGTTTCTGCTTCATATCTAAGACTCAGTGTGGCGGATGCAATGGAATATAAAACAGCCAATTGTGGGCTTCCTTGGTGGCGCAGTGGTTGAGAGTCCGCCTGCCGATGCAGGGGACACGGGTTCGTGCCCCAGTCTGGGAAGATCCCACATGCCACGGAGCGGCTGGGCCCGTGAGCCATAGCCGCTGAGCCTGCGCGTCCGGAGCCTGCACTCCGCAACCGGAGAGGCCATAACAGTGAGAGGCCCGTGTACCGCAAAAAAAACCAGTCAATTGTTCCTCAGGAATCTTCCCCATGCCCCTCATTTTTTCTCTCTCAGTAGACTTTACATTACGAAGTTTATCCATTTTCTTGAGAGTTTTCGTGTAAAGTCTGCATGAACCTTTGCAATCCACCTCTATCTCCTATCACTTTTGTTGTCTCTTTGACTGTCCCACTCTGTCAACATGTCTCTGTGTCTCTCTTAGTCACTCTCTCTCTCTCTCCCTCTCTCTCCAGATTTCTCTCTAGTAAGAGAGAAAATGAAGTCACTAGGCTGAAAAGATACATAAATGTGGAACCTAACACTACATTAGTTTACAAACCCAGTAAGAAACATCTGTGAACATGCAACTGTATGCAACTTGCTGTCCATTGGCTGTTTAAAACTCATAAATGCAGAGATTAGAATGGTGGTTGCCAGGGACTGGGGGTGAGGGAAATGTTAGTCATAGTACGATGTTTCAATTACGCAGGATGAATAAGTTTGGAGAGCTAATGTACAGCATGCTGACTATCCTTAATAATACTGTACTGTATACTTAAAATTTGCTAAGAGAGTAGATCTTAAACTTTCTCACCTCCCAAAAAAGTAACTATGTGAGGTGATAGATATGTTAATTAAGTTGACTGTGGTAATCATTTTTCAGTGTATACATGAATACACAGTGTATACCAAAATATCACATTTTACACCTAAAATATACACAATTTTAATTTTTCAATCATACTTCAATAAATCTAGGGGGAAAAGTAAAAACAAAGAAACAAAAAAAGGTGGTCAGGAAAGGTCTTTCTGAAGAGGTGATAATTGAGCAGAAATCTGATAGAAGAAAGTTATCAAGCCATGCAAAAGTCTGAGGGGAGAGTTTGCACAACATAAAGGAAAACAAGTAGAAAGAATTTAAATCAGAGAATGAGTTTTTGTGTTCTTGGAACAGTACGAATGCCATGGGGGTTGGAGAAGATTGAGTGGTGGGAGCTGATGGGAAACAGGTCAGAGAGCTTAAATAATGTAAAGTCTTGTAAGCCACAGTAGACGAGTTTGGAGTTTATTCTCAGTGCAATGGGAAGCAATTGGAGTATTTAAAGAAGGAGAGTGGCATGACATGGTGTGTGTTTCTAAAAGATTGATCTAATTTCTGTGTAGTGGATAGAATGTAGGGGGTCAAGAGTAGAAGCAAAGAGACCTGTGAAGGGCTACTGAAAGTATGTAAGCAAGTCTAGGCAAGAGTTGATAGTGGCTTGGACTGGGGATATAGTAGTGGAGATGGTCAAAAGTGTCTTGATTTTGGATAAAATTTGAAGGTAAAACTGACGCGTCTTGTTGATGGATTGGATTAGAATAAAGATGTGAAAAAAAAGAAGTGTCAAAAATGACTCCTAGATTTTTTAACTTTAGCAGTTTAGTAAATGGTAGTGACATTTATTGACTCAGGAAGTACTGGAGGAGGAGCCAGTTTGAGATGGGGATAATTGAAAGTTTTATTTGTCCATACTAAGTTTGAGTTGCCTCCAAGCAGAGTTTTCATAGGCAGTTGGATATATAAGTCTTGGGGACAGGGGGTGAGGCCAGAGATGGATATATATTAAGCAACCACTTTTTGATAGACTCTAGATTAAGAACCATGAGGTGCATACTAAAAATATAATAATAAAAGGCACTGCCAATCAGGAAACCTCAATGGAATTCATAACATACAACATAGGTCTGCAGGACAACCTTTGGAATGTTTACAAATATAAAGGTTTGTACAGGTGGTTATAAATTAATATAAATTAACATGTTTACCAAGGTGGTAAAAAATGAACATTTATTTGAAGACAAGGTGAGGCTAATGTAGAGTTTCCTGAAAGATCTGGGAAAGTAAGGTTAATGAAAAGGCATGATTTGCTTCTTCTTGATAAAGACCTTGTAACTGAGATTGTATTGTGTAGAGTTAATTTAAATATTTGCCATTTCATACGTTTAAGATCACAAAAAGGAAGTGAGTGGTACATTTAGTGTTTGGGTTGTTTTTAATGTACTTGCCATTCTGGTTTCACTACCTTTGTTAGAGGGAAAATAGAAAACAGGTAACTCATGTAGTCTTATTGCAATTATCCAGATTCACAGTAAGCTAACCCAGGAAACTGGAACAATAAACCTGTCACTCATTTAGTCAAGTGCATGAGATCATGGAACCAATGAGAAGTGCGGCTTGAATAAGAGTTTGGGAACTACACCAATTAGATAGAGGATGCTTTACATTAAGCACTGTTCCACAGTTTTGCTTAAAAGTGGCTTCAGCTGCAACTTAACTGTTTCCTATGGGAATCAAATTTTCTCCTTTAACTTTGCCTCCATTCTCCCTCACTCACACCATGATGCAGATAAGTATGGACATACATAAAGATATCTCTAGCACACACAACAAAAATAAGAATAAATTATACTAGAACAGTTTCTTCAATAAATGATGTTGAGAAAACTGGACAGCCACATGCAAAAGAATGAAATTTGACCATTATCTTAACACCATACACAAAAATCAACTCAAAATGGATTAAAGACTTGAATGTAAGACCTGAAACCATAAAATTCCTAGAAGAAAACATAGGTGGTAACCTCATTGACATTGGTCTTAGTGATGTTTTTGTGGATCTGACTCCAAAGGCAAGGGAAACAAAAGCAAAAATAAAAAAGTGGGACGACATCAAACTAAAAAGCTTCTGCACAACAAAGAAAACCATCATCAAAATGAAAGCCTAACCTACTGCATGGGAGAAAATATTTACAAATCATATATCTGAAAAGGAGTTAGTATCCAAAATATAGGATAGTTAAGGAAAGGCTTCTCTGTGGGGAGATTTTAGCATAAACTTGAATGAAGTTAAGAGGAGGAGTCATGCGGAGATCTGCAGAGATGGTTGTGAGGTTGTATTATAGGCATAGGGAACAAGTCCAAAGGCCCTAAGGCCTGTAAGGCATGCATACTGTGCTCTTAGAACAGCAAGGAGCCCAGTGCAGTTGAAGCACAACCAGGACAGGAAAAGTGCTAGGTGGTAATGTTGAAAAGGTTGGGGGTCAGATCATGTAAGACTTATAGGCAAGTAAGTGTAATGGGAAGGCAGTAGAATATTGGGCTTTGAGAAAAGGAGGGAGGGAGCATGAGCACATCTAATTTGTACTCTGGCCAATGTGTGAGGAGCTGACAAGAGTGGGGGATAGGGAGTGGGCATAAGAGGAATCCAAGAGATCAACTAAGAGGCTAGTGCTGATGGTAGCATGCACTAAGTAGTTGTGGTGAAATTGGTGAGGAATGGTCTGATTTGAGATATATTTTGAAGGTTATCCAGCATCTACTGAGATTTCACAGTTCTTTATTTCCCAGCTCTCCTTATTACCGCCACATCTGCTGATCAAACCATGGACTCATCTTTACCTAGGAATGGTTGACTCCTGAAATTTTAAACTTCATTATCCCACTCTATGACTATAATAACCTCTAACCTTTCTGTTCTCTCCTTTCCTTCCTTCTGCGACACTCATATTCCACCTTATGAATATCTCTGGTCTTTTGACTCCCCATAGCTTTTCTATCAGATTACCAGACTCCTTTGATCTTTCCTTCCTCCATCCCTCAGCCCAGACAGCACCATCCACCATCTCATCTACTACCTGACATCCATCCACAAGACTCTTCCTTCTATCTATCCCTCCTTTCAAGTCACCTACAAACTCCCATGTCTCCAGTCTCAGCAAAATATCTCACCTCCTTCATAAGCCACTAGGCTATAATCTCTAAGTAAATCATTCCATACTTATAGACTTATCTACATCCATACCCATTTTCTCCTGTTTTCCATCTTCCTGTTCTCTCTTCCTGTTCCAGTCTAAATAATCCCTTTGCCTGTGCTTTGTATATTATCCTCTCCCATTTTTTTTAGAACCCAAAGTCCATCACATATCCCCTCCCTCAAGCTTCCCCAGAGAATTCCCCCCCCCAATCCTCTATTCTCTCTGTCATATGTCTTACTTTCTCTATAGCCATTGTGTAGAAATAGTACTTTAAATTCACCACTGCTTCTCTCTCATTGTCTGTCCACTCTTCAGCCTCCTTGGATTTGGCTTCCACATTGTAACTCCACTGAAATCTCTTTTTTTTTTCAGATGGAGACTTTTTATTAAAGTATATGGTATACTCAGAAAAGATGCAAAAACCATAGATCATTAGATTTTTCACAAAGTAAATACATCCTGGTACGCAGAACCCAGATCAGGAAACAAAATAGTACCAGAATCCCAGAAAGTCCTTCATGTCTCTATCAATGTAATAACTCCCCAGCAGTTATCCTACCCACACTTTTAATATCATAGATTGTTTTGCTTCTATCTGAACTTTATATAAATGGAATCCTACAGCATGTGCCTTTATGTATCTGTCCCCTTTTCTCAACATTATTTTTATGAAAACCATCCATGTTGTTGCAAGTAGTTGTAGTTTGCTCATTTCCATTGCTGTATAAAATTCCATTATGTAAGTATCATCATAACTCACTTATGTATTTCTACTGTTGGTAAGACATTTGGGCTGGTTTTTTTGTTTTGTTTTGTTTTGTTTTGCTGTACACGGGCCTCTCACTGTTGTGGCCTCTCCCGTTGCGGAGCACAGGCTCCAGACGTGCAGGCTCAGCGGCCATGATTCACAGGCCCAGCCGCTCCACGGCATGTGGGATCTTCCTGGACCGGGGCACGAACCCGTGTCCCCTGCATTGGCAGGCGGACTCTCAACCACTGCGCCACCAGGGAAGCCCTGGGCTGTTTTTGATATTTGTATATTACAGATAGTGCTTCTGTGAATACTCTCAACTGGGTCTTTTGGTGAACATGCCTATATTTGTAGGATAAATTCTAAGAATAGAATTGGTGAGTCAAAAGATGCATGCCTTCAGCTAAGCAGGCATTTTTCCAAAGTGGTCTCCACCATCAGTGTTCCAGAATTCCAGTTGCTCCTTATCACCATACTTCATGCCATGTCTTTGACATTTTAGCCATTTTGGTAGGTCTATTCATGAGTGCAATGTGGTCTTAGTTTGTATTTCTCATGACTAGTGTTGTTGAGCACTTGTTAATATATTTGTTGGCAATTTGGATAAAGCGAGTCAATTTTCATGAATATTAAGTAGGTAACATAGGTGGTATGTGAAGATGGCAGATATCCTACAGGTGATAATTAAATGACTAAAATTGAGTAAACACTGCTTTCATTAAAGAATCTTTTACTAATTGATATATTCTATTTCTTTAACAAAACTTTTGCTCTGGTAAATTCAATTTAATAAAAGCTTATTGAGAGCTCATTATGAATAACCTCTTATGCAGAATGGAGTCAGGCCACCAAGGTCTATATCATTGAAAGCTGCCCAGAGGAGACCACATCTAAGCCGAGTCTAGAAGCAGGAGCAGGGTCTGACTGTGGGGCAGAAAGTGGAAGCTAATGTACTGGAAAAGCTTGAGTAAAACGTGTAAGTGTGAATGTGTATGAAACTTTTAGGAAATTCCAAATTTGCAGGTGTGGCTACCATAACTGATAAAGAAAATTGCCAACTAGCTTTCCGTAGGGAGTAAAGACTTGAAAAATGACACATTAGCCTCCAGAAGAGCCAAGGGTCCAGAGTAAGCTGGGCTTAGGGTTCTCCACTGAAATTTCTTTTGCTAGGGTCACAATGGGCCTTCCAGCTGCCAAACTGAATGGAGAAATTTTAGTGTTTCAATAAAAAACATACTTTTTTGTCCAGCATACAAGTCCCTTGATGCTGTGGCCCTTACTTACATTTCTAGGTTCATCTCCCTACCTCCATCTACAAACCCTACCCTCCAACCACACTCAACTATTTGCAATTCAAGTGTACAATGATTTTTTGCCCCCAAATTTTTGTATATGCTGTTTCTCCCTACTAGAAATCTCTTCTCTACCTGATGAACTTCTGTTTCAAGACTGGACTTAATGTAACAACCAGATGAAAGGTTATGAGATCTCCCTAGTCAGAGATTAACACTTCTCCTGTACTACCATAGTGCTTTATACATACAGCACTCATCATATCACTGTAATATTTCATTTACAAGTCTTTCTTCCCTCCAGTCTGTGAGACCCTGGCGGCAGGGAGGAGACAACGTTCTAATTATATCTTTATTTCCTCAGAACCTAGAATGACATATATTTGATGTTTAGTAAATATTGATTAATAAACAAATGAATTACTATTATTAGTAAAAATTTATTCAGCATCTACTGTTCTCAGGCACTGTGCTAGGTACAGGATAAGTCAAACAAAGTATATGACATGATTTTGGTCCTCAAGTGGACTCTAATCTAATTAAGGTAACAGAATGAATAAAAAAACAGATATACAAATAAATAACAACATAGGTACCCTGCAGTAAGTGCCAAATGTGATAAGGACAAGAGCTATGGGACTATGAATGAAGGAGGACTATGAAGAAGGAAGAAGTAGTCTGGGCTGGAACAGTCACAGAAAGCTTGAACATGGTCTCAAAAGATTGACAGAATTTTGTTAAATAAAGTGAAGAAATGACTGTTTTGACAGAAAATATGGAATGAACAAAGACACCAAGGCAGGGATTCAAGGGCTGTGTTCAGGGAACTGGAAGTAGAAATATCTTATAAGAGTGGAAACTTCAAGACATAGTTCTACCACTTTCTCACTGTGTTATCTTGAGCTTTCTCACCAGTAAAAGTGGATTATAATGCTGCTTACCTCATAGTGTTGGGAAATTATATGTGTGTGTGTGTGTGTGTCTGACCCATAGTAAGCACTAAATAAGTACTGGCTGTAAATGCTGGAGTGGTTTTTACTTTAACCACTAGTTCATGGAACATTCACCCTTGAGCAGAGGAGTGTCCCATATAAAATGTTGTTTTAGGAAGATTGACGTGAAAGTGTTGTATAGGATAGATTTAAAGGTAGAAAGACCAGTTAATAAGCAACTGCAATAGTCAAGAAGTGAAGTTTTGAGGCTCTAAATAACGTGCTTACAGTGGGAATGAAACATAATGAGGCACTGCAAAGAGTCTAAAGGACTTGGTGATTAGATATTGGAGGTAAGGGAAAGAGAAGAGTCAGTGGGACGCCAACATTTTTAAGACTGGCTGAGATAATGATAGTGATACTGACAATGTTGGGTTAGTTGACAGGGGAAAACAATATCCTATTATTGGTTTAATTTTTACCTTTGATTTCCAGTGAGGGTGATTTTTTCCCAGATATTCACTAATTATTTGTATTTTTGTGAATTATTTGCTCAAGCATTTTACCCATTTTTAAGTATTAGCATATTATTTGATGTTTTAAATCAAGGCCCTTTAAAAAACCCTCATCAACCAACATTTCAAAACTTATATCCTATTTCTACAGTCTCTGTGGAGGAAGAACACACATTGCTGATCTTCATGTTATATGCATTTTATAACCTTTTAACCATTAACTTTTCTCCTCTCTGTTGGCCATGAAGCTCTATGTAACTGTGACTGATTATACTCCCTTCTGTTCGTTTACTGTTCACTCAAGGAGGCAAAGTTATGCCAGTCATACTACCCTCCCACCAAGGACAACTCCGTTATACCATCCTAATATTCCTCCTGAAACAAAATGATAGGATCATTTGGTCCTTCATACAAGGGACAGAATAAGTGGCAGTGTTAAGCCGTTTCATTTTGTTTTATGCTAGAAAGTTCTGCTTTGTTGACTTATTTTAATATTTCTAAATTGATAACCTTTCACTTTGCTGCCTCTTTTGGAAATGATGACATTACAGGTATTGCTGAGTGGATACAAATGTCTACCCAGTTTTTAAAAATGTATTAGAATAGCCTTGCAAATAGTCACTCGACCAGGGCAAGGAACAACTTACTCCAAGCAAATAGAGAAGAATGACAATTGCCATTATTTTACTACTTATGTGTGTGCTGCATAGAAAATGGCCTGAGAGTGTGGTGGGGAGAGAAGGTGTGAACTGTTCACAATATTTTCTATTTATTTTAATGTTTTACACTTACATTAAAATTTGTTAAATTTCTTACTTGCCTCCTTTGAAAAAAGAACATGCACCAACATTTAAACTACTTCCAAGTCTCTCTTGGGAATAAGAAGCCTTATTCTTATAAGACTGTTTATAAGTCTTATAAGAACAGTCTGCAGCTGTTTCTTATGCTTTCATTCCACTGACTATTTTTGTCACAGTCTTCTCACCTCTGTGCTATCCTGTTACTCCTAAGGCATATTGTGTGTGTTCAAACTGCTCTTACCCGTCACCCAGTGCCGTGTTCTTCCCTTGTGTGTTTGGGGCTTTGAGGGGGGTTGTTTTGCTTTGTTGGTTAGGAAGTCTTGGACAAGAGATTTTCAATTCAAGTGCTTTGCTGTTCTAGTACAGCAAGCTTCATTTGTGATGTAATTATGAAAGAAGCATGCTTTTCTTGACTAGCAGAGGCTGGTGAGATGTGGCATGAAAGATTATATTGTTTATCGACTCAAGGTCAGGCTAAAGCAGTTAGTGGATTTGGCAGCAAATATTGCTGACAACAGCAGGAAGACTACCTCATCTGGAACACAGTGTGTGAATATCGTTTATGATTTCTAAGCTAGCTCTCCTTTTACATAGAGTGAATTTCTTTGTTCTAACATTGTTTCAAAAAAGGATTTCACCCAGCAGCCTAGGCATAGCTATTCTGCTACATTTGTTACACTGAAATCTCCTCACCATGTTTCTAAAAATGTTTACATTGAAAAGAAAATGTCATTTCAACATGAAACATCACACAGGAGCAGCAAAACTTGAATTGGAAACTATGGATGACCCTTCTGGCACAGCTGAGTTGGAAAAAACAGTCACACTGCTGAAATGGCAAAGCTTTCAACTTGATGTGATTCGTGAGGCATTGGTTTATAGTGCAGACAATGGAATAAGAGACCGGGTTATTTACTCTTGCAATAAGTGATGTTGGGGCTGTTGCGGGTAGGGAACAGAAGTAAGTTCTAAGAAAAGTAGTCCCTACATGGAGCTTAGGTGTCCCTCTGTGAAAGCTTAAGATAACATGTTTCTTCAAAATCATGTAATCATTACCTTGGAAAGAGCCTTAGATGTCCGCTAGAGCTTATCAGAATAGTGACCTACTGTAGGGGCTCCTTAACTATTTGTTTCATGATGGACTTGATAAATGGATGAATGCATAAATACACCACATTCAAGAATCCCTTCTACAGAGTTTACTGCCAGGTGGTCATCCAGCATCTGTCTGACTACTTCAAGTGACAAGAAACTCACCACCACCTGAGTAATCCATTCCAACTTTGAATAACTCTGATTATTAGAAAGCTTGTCCTTATAGAACTAAAATGAGTCTCCTTGTGCCTTCTACCTATTTATCTCTCCTACTGGTAATGCTTGAAGTCATGAAAAGTAAATTTAATTATTCTTCACTAGCTCTTAATATTTTGGAAGGCTATCATTATCTCATCTTCCCCACTCCAAGTTTTCTCCAGGCCTCGTATTGGTTCCAATATTTCTACCCTCCTCAGTAACTTTCATATGGGCATACTGTTCCAGATGTGATTTGACACAAGTAAAGTAGGACTATCGTATTTCTTGTTAATAATAATAATAACTAGTGTATGAATGTTTATACTTAACCCAGTGCCAAGCGTTTTACATGGATTTTCTCATTTTGCAAGAGCCCTATGGGGAAGGTATCATCATCATCATTATTATTTATTATTATTATTATCCCGATTTTACAGATCTAGACACTAGGCTCTTACTAGTGCCACCTAAAATTCTATTCACTTTTTTGTTTTGTTTCATTTTGTTGTATTAGTTGGTTCAAAGGATGTTTGTGATCAATAAAATTCTACATCTTTTTCCCCATGAATTGCTGTCAAGTTTCTCTCAGGTCTCTGATTTTCTAAACTAAACACAGAACTTTACATTTATACTTACTACATTTCTTTTTATCAATTTCATATCATTTTTCTTCCTCTTCTTTTTTCTGGATGGGTGTGCATTTTTTCTAGCATTTTCATAAAGTTCTATTTTGATCTAAACATTCAACATCTTTTACAATATTGAGTTTATCATTCAGAATGTTTACTATCCTTCCCAGCTTTGTTACTTTTACATACATGATAAACTTGCTTTCTGCATCTTCATCCAAATAATAATAAAAATGCCAAAGAGAACAGCATTCTGTACGACAACATTTTAGAGGTCTTTCCAGAATAACACAAATCAACCCTGTTGAAGTTCAGTTGTTCAATCCAGCTTTTCTTTTGTCATCTTATTTACTAGGACATCATGAGACACTTTGTCAAATGAATTGTTGAGAATAAGATATACTATATCTGGGGCATTTCCTTTACTACCTATCTTGTCACCCCATCAAGGAAAGAAACTCAAGAAAATAGACTCATTTGGTATGACTTGTTACCAACAGACCTTTGCTGTCTCCTAGAGCTCGTCTAAGTATGTATAAATCATCCACAATATTATTTTCTTGACTTCTTTAAGGATCAAGGTTAAATCTGGTTGTCAATTATTTCCAGAATCAAACACTCCAGGCTTTTGGCATCTACAGATTTTCATGATTTGCTCAAGATTACTAAGAGTGGTTCAGCAATCCAATCAGTAAATTTTTTTCTATTTAATTTGTCTGAGTTGAGTTAAACCTATAAAATGGGGCTCAGTGATACCTTGCTATTGTCCCCTATGTCTCATTCTTCTCTTCTTTAGTTACTTCAAAGATATAGGCTGATTTTTGGTATTGACATCTTAATTCTCTTCCTGTCCTATCTTGTTTTTCACTGGGCAAGACAAATATATACATTGTTGGCAATTATCTAAACAAAAATGGATTCTAAATGAGAATGTTCTCAAGGTAGGAGGAATTTTTTAATATTTAGATGGTGCCATCTTCTCTCACTTTTATTTACAATCAAGGGAGAATAAATCTGATGTCATCTAAGCACATTAAACAAATTTGATTCTATGAACCATTGTAAATCAAAATCTATGTTTATAAGAAAGGAAAACATTGGAATGGGGGAAGTCACCAAAGTAAAAAGTGAGACACCAAAACAATGTGAAATAAATCCAATAAAATAACAAAAGAAGTCTCAAAAGCAAGCAGAAAAAACTATGAGACATAATAGAGACAAAGATCTTACAGTTGATGATGAATGGACACTGGAAGGAGCAACACTGTAATGAATTAAAAGTCAAAAATAATTGAGTTATTAGATATCTCAGAAATCACAATGAGGGACTTGGGAATAATGAAGGTAAATTTTTATAGAAATTGAGGGAAAACCTGAAGTGACTTTTTGGCCATACAATTTCCATAGTAGCAATACTAGTATTTCTTCTCCCTGTAATTCTTTTTCCCAAATTCTAAAGGGATGAATAATGTCTTGTATCTGAAAATGATTTTATTTATCTTGCTCTTAATTCATCTGCAAAAGGGTCCCAATCAACAAGAATGTGGTAGGACTGAGCGTGTCATAAGGATGAATGCCTGGAGCATGAAGAAATATATAATGAGAATGTGGTCCCAAAGCTAGATAGCAGGCAGTTCTATTCCATTTGGCCCCAGACCACTAGTGAAAACCCAAATCATGGTGTCTTAATCCTTCTAACACACAAATGCATAATTACATACACTTCTAATTCTTCCCTGACTTCCAGGGACCCCATCATCTTTTGGTCTTAGTTACAGGACCTGACATCCAGTTGACTGAGGTTTACCCTCCTCACCAGTTTCTCAAAATTGTCTTACCCTAAGTTATTCACACTCATGTAGAGAAGCTTTAATTATCTTCTATTTTTTGGAATCTGCATTATTATTTTTCTTCCATGAATAGGAATATTTGAGAACTGACTGCGCTATTTAACTACTAATCCATGTTTGTTTCCTCCCATCTTAGGCTGTACTTCCACAAGACCTCTTTGCTGAGCTCTGAGTCAGATAATCTTTTAAAAAAGAGACGGCATGACCTTTCATAAAATACATGATTATGGTTGTACCTATCTGAGATAAATGTCTGGTGTGTGACTGTTTTCACAAACCTAGAAAAAATTGGCTGAGAACATGCTTGGGTGTGACACACCATCAGCTAATTACTAACACTTTGTCTGAAATTTCCCTTAATGTGGTAGAACATTCCAGTTGGAAACAAATTTCTAATGAAGTGTTTGGTAGGACAAAGGCAGTTCTTAAATTTAGGAACTCACCCTAAACAACAGTGCCCCACCTAGTTCCTTAATAAAAGCTTTATTTGCTAAATCTTACACAGGTTATGTGTTTATCTTTTAACCAGTAAGATAACATGCCAGTTTCTCATAATTTGGTAAGCTGTTCCAGGAGATATTATGAACATTGAGAAAATATTGTGTCTTAGTTCAAAATTTAGAGAAATGAGAAAATACCTAGACATATAGAAATAACTGTGAATGACCTTTGGTGTTAACTTTAATAGTAACTGAGTCAAAGATAATTTCTTAATGTTCAATTTTCAGTACCCTTATGGGCAACCATTCTACTCAATCCATGTTACTGTAACAGATAAGAATCATTCTCAGATAGCCTACAGTCAGCTTCCTTTTTCAAACCAAATAGAGATGTTAATTAAAAATAAAACATCTTTCACCCATTTGTGAGGTTGACTTTTATTTTTTAGAATAGATTTCTTTCAAGCTTTTTCTGACTAAGCACAACATTTGATTACATTCATGCCTTTAATTGGTGTGTCAGTGCAGAAATGAATCAAATAGGCCTTTGACCTCTTTCAAAATAATTACCTTTTCAGTGATTTTAAGAAGTTAATAAAACCATGCTAGAGGTAAGGCACTAGGAAAAAGGAGAGGCTAGATAAATACTATCTTCAGAATTGAGTTCTTTCAGCAGTTCCTAAAACTGCAACCTCCATGATGTGGAAAATTAATAGTCATTTATTTCCTTTCTCATTAAGTAAAGCATATGAAGCACTTAATTCAATAGCATGTGCCTGGTGATTACTTAGGTAAAGATGATAATAATGACTATTCTTTATGCAAGAAGCTTTCCTGCAGTAACCTTCAAAGTCAACTTTCATCTTGAGCTATTTCTCCTAGTGAACACATATAATTAGCATAGATTGCAATATATGTTTTTCACTACACATCTGTACTATTAGTATCTCATTAATCTGTATTCTCCTTTAAGATGATTTTAAAAATTAGGGGAAAATATATGCTTTTTAGAAAACACATTCAACAAATGGTAACTATTATTAGTAGTATTAATGTCTAATGAAGTAGTGTCCAATTCAGTAATCTGTATGTTCTCCTCAAAGAACAAAATCTGTGTTTCTTTGGGAAAGGTACAGTGAGTTTGGCACACTCATATGCTAATAGTAGATGTGCAATTTTGTGTATTTCCAAAGGGCAAATCAAAAATATTTAACAAAATAATATATACCATTTTACCCACTACAGTTAGTTTATTCTAAGGATATAATTATGAAAGGCACAAAGCCTTCTTTATAGGAATATTTATAAAATCTGTTTATAATATCAAAGTAAATGTTTAGCAACAAGAGATCTGTTGAATAAAGTCTGATACAATTTTATTACATGGCTATTAAAAACTTGAAATGTAATATGTGTTGGCATTGAAATATTTGTGAACTATTGCTAGTTGAGAAAGCAAATAACAAGACAGCATGTTCAGATTACTATATGATTTTAAATCCCTATGCATATGCATGAAAGGAGACTGGAATGACATTTGTCTTTAGGTAGTGGGATTATGGATGATTTAATTTATTTTTTTCGTTCCTGTGTTTTCCCAGTTTTCTACAATAAGCATGTATTATTTTAGAAATTAAGGGGGAAAATATAGCAACTGGTCCCTTTTACCTGTGAAAGCATGGGCATGGAAGATGCCTGGAGGAGTTTCTACTCCAGCTTTATGATTCTTCAGCTTCCCTTCCTCTGTATTATAAAAGGTGCTGAGGAGCATTAGGTGGACTGGGGAGAGGAAGTGGGTTAAAGCTGCTGGACTATTGCTACCCTAAGTCTGACTCCCTCATTCAAGGCAGGCCCCTAGTAATCTCTCATGATAATTTGTATTTCTGCAGTGTTAGTTGTTACTTCTTTTCATTTCTAATTCTGTTGATTTGAGTCTTCTGCCTTTTTTTCTTGATGAGTCTGGCTAATGGTTTATCAATTTTGTTTATCTTCTCAAAGAACCAGCTTTTCATTTTATTGATCTTTGCTATTGTTTCCTTCATTTCTTTTTCATTTATTTCTAATCTGATCTTTATGATTTCTTTCCTTCTGCTAACTTTGGGGGTTTTATTGTTCTTCTTATTCTAATTGCTTTAGGTGTAAGCTTATGTTGTTTATTTGAGATTATTCTTGTTTCTTGAGGTAGGATTGTATTGCTATAAACTTCCCTCTTAGAACTGCTTTTGCTGCATCCCATAGGTTTTGGGTCATTCTGTTTTCATTGTCATTTGTTTCTAGGTATTTCTTTGATTTCTTCAGTGATCTCTTGGTTATTTAGTGGCATATTGTTTAGCTTCCATGTGTTTGTATTTTTTACAGTTTTTTTTTTTCCTGTAATTGATATATAGTCTCATAGTGTTGTGGTTGGAAGAGATACTTGATACGATTTCAATTTTCTTCAATTTACCAAGGCTTTATTTATGACCCAAGATATGGTCTATCCTGGAGAATGTTCCCTGAACACTTGAGAAGAAAGTGTATTCTGTTGTTTTTGGATGAAATGTCCTATAAATATCAATTAAATCCATCTTGTTTAATGTGTCATTTAAAGCTTGTGTTTCCTTATTTATTTTCAATTTGGATGATCTGTCCATTGGTGAAAGTGGTGTTTAAAGTCCCCTACTATTACTGTGTTACTGTCAATTTCCCCTTTTATGGCTGTTTGCATTTGCCTTATGTATTGAGGTGCTCCTATGTTGGGTGCATAAATATTTCCAATTGTTATATCTTTTTCTTGCACTGATCCCTTGATCATTATGTAGTGTCCTTTTTTGTCTCTTGTAACATTCTTTCTTTTTTTTTTCTTTTTTTTCTTTTTTTGTGGTACATGGGCCTCTCACTGTTGTGGCCTCTCCCATTGCGGAGCACAGGCTCCGGATGTGCAGGCTCAGTGGCCATGGCTCAGGGGTCCAGCCGCTCCATGGCATGTGGGATCCTCCCGGACCGGGACACGAACCTGTGTCCCCTGCATCGGCAGGCTGACTCTCAACCACTGCGCCACCAGGGAAGCCCCATTCTTTATTTTAAAGTCTATTTTGTCTGATGTGAGAATTGCTACTCCAGCTTTCTTTTGATTTCCATTTGCATGGAATATCTTTTTCTATCCCCTCACTTTCAGTCTATATGTGTCCCTAGGTCTGAAGTAAGTCTCTGTAGACAGCATATATACAGGTCTTGTTGTTGTATCCATTCAGCCAGTCTATGTCTTTTGGTTGGCTCCTGAGAAATACCTCACTGGCTCCACCTCTGCCAGATGTGCTACCTTTTCCTGGACAGGGACTCTGGTCTTAAACTGTGTCTGTTTTCCTGCTCTGCTTAACAATGCTGGTCAATAAAATTCCCTCTACTGTCCTTCCTGAAACCTTTAGAGCTTAAGGATAACTCTAGCAAGAAAGCCTTGCTTTCCGTCTTCTTAGATCCTCCCTCCCCTCTCTCGAGAGTTAAAGGCGCTTACCAGACAGAATAACCACCCCCCCCACTCGGGCCACCTAATTAGCCTCTCCCTGTATTACACCGAGAGAAACAAGAGCATAGAAGAGGGGCTTCCCTGGTGGCCCAGTGGTTAAGAATCCACCTGCCAGTGCAGGGGACACAGGTTCGAGCCCTGATCCAGGAAGCTCTCACATGTCACGGAGTAACTAAGCCCGTGTGCCACAACTACTGAGCCCTTGTGCCACAACTACTGAAGCCTGCGTGACGAGAGCCCATGCTCCACAACAAGAGAAGCGACCATAATGAGAAGCCTGTGCACTGCAATGAAGAGTAGCCCCCGCTCTCCACAACTAGAGAAAGCCTGCATACAGCAATGAAGACCCAAAACAGCCAAAAATAAAATAAATAAATTTATTTTTAAAACAAAGAACATAGAAGAGGAATAAATCTTTTTATAATTCTCTCACTGCTTTTACCATAAGTGTGGGAAAGAGAGGTGGCCACACATCACATCACATACCCCCATTTCCCAGAGCAAAAATTTTGTAACTGTTGGAAATGCAATGGACTTATCAAAAATACCTGAAATCAGGTACTTAATGTAAATCATGCTTCTATTTGTTCTGTGACAGTGTGAAATTCACATTTTCAATAAGATAGAGCATAAAAGCTGAGCACTATTACATCTGTGGAATCAATCAGTCTAACCACTTTAGCTAAACCATGGATGTGTCACACAATAAAACCCATACTCACATATCATGTGTTGTACTAACTTGGGGAGGAAGTTGGGTGTGAAATTCGGGGGATATCTGTTACTCTCTGATGCTACAAATGGTATTTTTGCACCTCATGTTACACTTTTCATTACTACGGTGGCTCCTTAAAGCTGCCTACTTTTTAAGTCCTCGATGCATGTGCCAGAGCCCCTGAGGGGACTGTAACAAGGACAGGGAATATGTGGCCAAGAAATAATTCATTTAACATACTAAATCTCTGGTTAAAAAAAAAAAAAAAGAGTCCTAAAACTACATCTTTCAAGTTTCCAGTTCTAATAGAATATGTTCACCTAAACCATAAACTCATAAAATTTAATAAATACTTGTCTTATTTCCACCCACTCTGTACTTTCCTAGCCTGGAAAGATTTTTTACAGAAGTCTCTATACCTTAGATAATTTTCTTATCCACCCTATAACTTTTCCCAGAAATTTCTATTCTGTTTTACTTGACATAGTGACTAAACTCAGATATAGTGTTCCAGTTACATACATTATGGTTTTGTATTAAACAATGTTAAAGCTTTGTAGTTTTTTCCTAATACATTTATTATGTTTTTAAGACAATCCATTCTCAATATTTGTTGAGATGTAATAGACACATAAAATTATATTCGTTTCAAATGTACAACATAATGATTCAATATTTGTATATATTGCAAAATGATCAACACAATAAGTCTAGTTAACATACATCATGACAGGTAGTTACAAACTTTTTTTCTTAAATTCGAACTTTTAAGATCTACTCTCTTAATTTTCAAACATACACTACAGTATTATTAACTATAGTCACCATACTGTACATTACATCCATGACTTATTTTATAACTGAAAGTTTGTACTTTTTGACCCCCTTCACTCATTTTGTTCACCTCTAACCCCTGCCTCTGGCAACCGCCAATGCTGTTGTTCTCTGTATCTTTGAGATTGTTTTATTGTTTTGTTTTGGTTTTGTTGTTGCTTTAGATTCCACATATAAGTGAGACCACACAGTATTTGTCTCTCTCTGTCTGACTTATTTCACTTATTTTTTTTTTACATCTTTGTTGGAGTATAATTGCTTTACAATGGTATGTTAGCTTCTGCTTTATAACACAGTGAATCAGTTATACAAATACATACATTCCAATATCTCTTCCCTCTTGCATCTCCCTCCCTCCCACCTTCCCTATCCCACCCCTCCAGGTGGTCACAAAGCACTGAACTGATCTCCCTGTGCTATGCGGCTGCTTCCCACTAGCTACCTACCTTATGTTTGGTAGTGTATATATGTCCATGCCTCTCTCTCGCTTTGTCAAATCTTACACTTCTCCATCCCCATATCCTCAAGTCCATTCTCTAGTAGATCTGTGTCTTTATCCCTGTCTTACCCCTAGGTTCTTCATGACATTTTTTTTCTTAAATTCCATATACAGGTGTTAGCATATGGTATTTGTTTTTCTCTTTCTGACTTACTTCACTCTGTATGACAGACTCTAGGTCTATCCACCTCATTACAAATAGCTCAACTTCGTTTCATTTTATAGCTGAGTAATATTCCATTGTATATATGTGCCACATCTTCTTTATCCATTCATCCGATGATGGACACTTAGGTTGTTTCCAACTCTGGGCTATTATAAATAGAGCTGCAATGAACATTTTGGTACATGACTGTTTGAATTTTGGTTTTCTCAGGGTATATGCCCAGTAGTAGGATTGCTGGGTCATATGGTAGTTTTATTTGTAGTTTTCTAAGGAACCTCCATACTGTTCTCCATAGTGGCTTTACCAGTTCATATTCCCACCAGCAGAGCAAGGGTGTTCCCTTTTCTCCACACCCTCTCCAGCATTTATTGTTTCTAGATTTTTTGATGATGGCCATTCTGACTGGCGTGTGATGATATCTCATTGTAGTTTTGATTTGCATTTCTCTAATGATTAATGATGTTGAGATTTCTTTCATGTGTTTGTTAGCAGTCTGTATATCTGCTTTGGAGAAATGTCTATTTAGGTCTTCTGCGCATTTTTGGATTGGGTTGTTTGTTTATTTGATATTGAGCTGCATGAGCAGCTTATAAATTTTGGAGATTAATCTTTTTTCAGCTGCTTCATTTGCAAATATTTTCTCTCATTCTGAGGGCTGTCTTTTGGTCTTGTTTATGGATTCCTTTGCTGTGCCTAACCTTTGAAGTTTCATTAGGTCCCATTTGTTTATTTTTGTTTTTATTTCCATTTCTCTAGGAGGTGGGTCAAAAAGGATCTTGCTGTGATTTATACCATAGAGTGTTCTGCCTATGTTTTCTTCTAAGAGTTTCATAGTGTCTGGCCTTACATTTAGGTCTTTAATCCATTTTGAGCTTATTTTTATGTACGGTGTTAGGGAGTGATCTAATCTCATGCTTTTACATGTACCTGTCCAGTTTTCCCAGCACCAGTTATTGAAGAGGCTGTCCTTTCTCCACTATATATTCCTGCCTCCTTTATCAAAGATAAGGTGACCATATATGCGAGGCTTTATCTCTGGGCTGTCTATCCTGTTCCATTGATCTATCTTTCTGTTTTTGTGCCAGTATCATACTGTCTTGATTACTGTAGTTTTGTAGTATAGTCTGAAGTCAGGGAGCCTGATTCCTCCAGTACCGTTTTTCATTCTCAAGATTGCTTTGGCTATTCAGGGTCTTTTGTGTGTCCATACAAATTGTGAAATTTTTTGTTCTAGTTCTGTGAACAATGCAAGGTAGTTTGATAAGGATTGCATTGAATCTGTAGATTGCTTTGGATAGTAGAGTCATTTTCACAATGTTGATTCTTCAATCCAAGTATACAGTATATCTCTCCATCTATTTGTTTCATCTTTAATTTCTTACATCAGTGTCTTATAATTTTCTGCATAGAGGACTTTGGTCTCCTTAGGTAGGTTTATTCCTAGATATTTTATTCTTTTTGTTGCAATGGTAAATGGGAGTGTTTTCTTGATTTCACTTTCAGATTTTTCATCATTAGTGTATAGGAATGCCAGAGATATCTGTGCATTAATTTTGTATCCTGCTACTTTATCAAATTCATTGATTAGCTCTATTAGTTTTCTGGTAGCATCTTTAGGACTCTCTATGTATAGTATCATGTCATCTGCAGACAGTGACAGCTTTACTTCTTCTTTTCCAATTTGGATTCCTTTTATTTCCTTTTCTTCTCTGATTGTTGTGGCTAAAACTTCCAAAACTATGTTGAATAATAGTGGTGAGAGTGGGCAACCTTGTGTTGTTCCTGATCTTAGTGGAAATGGTTTCAGTTTTTCATCATTGAGGATGATGTTAGCTGCGGGTTTGTCATATATGGCCTTTATTATGTTGAGGAACGTTCCCTCTATGCCTACTTTCTGCAGGGTTGTTATCATAAATGGATATTGAATTTTGTCAAAATCTTTCTCTGCATCTATTGAGATGATCATATGGTTTTTCTCCTCCACTTTGTTAATATGGATTATCACATTGATTGTTTTGCATATATTGAAGAATCCTTGCATTCCTGGAATAAACCTCACTTGATCATGGTGTATGATCCTTTTAAGCTGCTGTTGGATTCTGTTTGCTAGTATTTTGTTGAGGATTTTTGCATCTATGTTCATCAGTGATATTGGCTTGTAGTTTTCTTTCTCTGTGACATCCTTGTCTGGTTTTGGTATCAAGGTGATGGTGGCCTTGTAGAATGAGTCTGGGAGTGTTCCTCCCTCTGCTATATTTTGGAAGAGTTTGAGAAGGATAGGTGTTAGCTCTTCTCTAAATATTTGATAGAATTCGCCTGTGAAGCCATCTGATCCTGGGTTTTTGTTTGTTGGAAGATTTTTAATCACAGTTTCAATTTCAGTGCTTGTGATTTGTCTGTTCATATTTTCTATTTCTTCCTGATTCAGTCTTGGCAGGTTGTGCATTTCTAAGAATTTGTCCATTTCTTCCAGATTGTCCATTTTATTGGTATAGAGTTGCTTGTAGTTATCTCTCATGATCTTTTTTATTTCTGCAGTGTCAGTTGTTACTTCTCCTTTTTCATTTCTGATTCTATTGATTTGAGTCTTCTCCCTTTTTTTCTTGATGAATCCAGCTAATGGTTTATCACTTTTGTTTATCTTCTCAAATATCCAGCTTTTAGTTTTATTGATCTTTGCTATCATTTCTTTCATTTCATTTTCATTTATTTCTGATCTGATTTTTATGATTTCGTTCTTTCCGCTAACTTTGGGGGTTTTTGTGTTCTTCTTTCTCTAATTGCTTTAGGTGCAAGGTTAGGTTGTTTATTCGAGATGTTTCCCATTTCTTAAGGTAGGATTTTATTGCTATAAACTTCCCTCTTAGAACTGCTTTTGCTGCATCCCAAATGTTTTGGGTCGTCGTGTCTCCATTGTCATTTGTTTCTAGGTATTTTTTGATTTCCTCTTTGATTTCTTCAGTGATCCCTTGGTTATTAAGTAGTGTATTGTTTAGCCTCCATGTGTTTGTATTTTTTACAGATTTTTTCCTGTAATTTATATCCAGTCTCATAGCATTGTGGTCAGAAAAGATACTTCATGCAATTTCAATTTTCTTAAATTTACCAAGGCTTGATTTGTGATCCAAGATATGATCTATCCTGGAGAATGTTCTATGAGCACTTGAGAAAAATGTGTATTCTGTTGTTTTTGGATGGAATGTCCTATAAATATCAATTAAGTCCATCTTTTTTAATGTATCATTTAAAGCTTGTGTTTCCTTATTTATTTTCATTTTGGATGATCTTTCCATTGGTGAAAGTGGGGTGTTAAAGTCACCTACTATGAATGTGTTACTGTCGATTTCCCCTTTCATGGCTGTTAGTATTTGCCTTATGTATTGAGGTGCTCCTATGTTGGGTGCATAAATATTTACAATTGTTAGATCTTCTTCTTGGATCGATCCCCTGATCATTATGTAGTGTCCTTCTTTGTCTCTTCTAAAAGTCTTTATTTTAAAGTCTATTTTGTCTGATATAATAATTGCTACTCCAGCTTTCTTTTTGTTTCCATTTGCATGGAATATCTTTTTCCATCCCCTTACTTTCAGTCTGTATATATCTCTATGTATGAAGTCAGTCTCTTGTAGACAGCATATATATGGGTCTTGTTTTTGTATCCATTCAGCCAATCTGTGTCTTTTGGTGGGAGCATTTAGTCCATTTACATTTAAGGTAATTATCGATATGGATGTTCCTATTCCCATTTTCTTAATTATTTTGGGTTTGTTATTGTAGGTCTTTTCCTTCTCTTGTGTTTCTTGCCTAGAGAAGTTCCTTTAGCAGTTGTTGTAAAGCTGGTTTGGTGATGCTGAACTCTCTCAGCTTTTGCTTGTCTGTATAGTTTTTAATTTCTCCATCAAATCTGAAGGAGATCCTTGCTGGGCAGAGTAATCTTGATTGCATGTTTTTCTCCTTCATCAGTTTAAATATGTCCGGCCAGTCCCTTCTGGCTTGCAGAGTTTCTGCTGAAAGATCAGCTGTTAACCTTATGGGGATTCCCTTGTGTGTTATTTGTTGTTTTCCCCTTGCTGCTTTTAATATTTTTTTTTGTATTTAATTTTTGACAGTTTGATTAATATGTGTCTTGGCATATTTCTCCTTGGATTTATCCTGTATGGGACTCTCTGTGCTTCCTGGACTTGAATAACTATTTCCTTTCCCATATTAGGGAAGTTTTCACCTATAATCTCTTCAAATATTTTCTCACTCCCTTTCTTTTTCTCTTCTTCTTCTGGAACCCCTATAATTCGAATGTTGGTGCGTTTAATGTTGTCCCAGAGGTCTCTGAGCCTGTCCTCAGTTCTTTTCATTCTTTTTTCTTTATTCTGCTCTGCAGTAGTTATTTCCACTATTATATCTTCCAGGTCACTTATCCGTTCTTCTGCCTCAGTTATTCTGCTATTGATCCCATCTAGAGTATTTTTAATTTCATTTATTGTGTTGTTCATCGTTGTTTGTTTCATCTTTAGTTCTTCGGTCCTTGTTATATGTTTCTTGCATTTTGTCTATTCTATTTCCAAGATTTTGGATCATCTTTACTGTCATTATTCTGAATTATTTTTCCGGTAGACTGCCTCTTTCCTCTTCGTTTGTTAGGTTTGGTGGGTTTTTATCTTGCTCCTTCAACTGCTGTGTGTTTTTCTGTCTTCTCATTTTGCTTATCTTACTATATTTGTGGTCTACTTTTTGCAGGCTGGAGGTTTTTAGTTCCCGTTTTTTTTGGTGACTGTCTGCAGTGGCTAAGGTTGGTTCAGTGGATTGTGTAGGCTTCCTGGTGGAGGGGACTAGTGCCTGTGTTCTGGTGGATGAGGCTCGATCTTGTCTTTCTAATGGGCAGGTCCACGTCTGGTGGTGTGTGTTTGGGTGTCTGTGGACTTATTATGATTTTAGGCAGCCTCTCTGCTAATGGGTGGGTTGTGTTCCTGTCTTGCTAGTTGTTTGGCATAGGGTGTCCAGCACTGCATCTTGCTGGTCGTTGAGTTAAGCTGGGTATGTGTGTTGAGATGGAGATCTCTGGGAGATTTTCACTGTTTGATGTTATGTGGAGCTGGGATGTCTCTTGTGGACCAGTGTCCTGAATTTGGCTCTCCCATCTTAGAGGCACAGCGCTGACTCCTGGCTGCAGACCAAGAGCCTTTCATCCACATGGCTCAGAATAAAAGGGAGAAAAAGTAGAAAGAAAGAATTAGTAGAAGTAGAAAGAAAGAAAGAAAGGAGGGAGGGAGGGAAGAAAGGAGGAAGGAAGGAGGAAAGGAAGGAAAAAAGGAAGGAAAGAAAGAAGATAAAGTAAAATAAAATAAAGATAAAATATAATAAACTTATTAATATAAAAAATAATTATTAAGAAAAAATTTTTAAAAAACGGATGGGTAGAACCCTAGGACAAATGGTGGAAGCAAAGCTATACAGACAAAATCTCACACGGAAGCATACACATACACACTCACAAAAAGAGGAAAAGGGGAAAAAAATCATAAATGTTGCTCTCAAAGTCCACCTCCTCAATTTGGGATGATTCATTGTCTACAGTAGGGAAGGAAGGATAGAAAGCAAGCAAGAAAGAAGATAAAGCAAAATAAAATAAAGTTATTAAAATAAAAAAATTATTATAAAAAAATGGACGGATAGAACCCTAGTACAAACGGTGGAAGCAAAGCTATACAGACAAAAATCTCACACAGAAGCATACACATACACACTCACAAAAAGAGGAAAAGGGGAAAGAATCATAAATCTTGCTCTCAAAGTCCACCTCCTCAATTTGGGATGATTCATTGTCTATTCATATATTCCACAGATGCAGGGTACATCAAGTTGATTGTGGAGTTTTAATCCGCTGCTTCTCAGGCTGCTGGGAGAGATTTCCCTTTCTCTTCTTTGTTCTCACAGCTCCCAGGGGCTCAGCTTTGGATTTGGTCCCGCCTTTGCATGTAGGTCGCCGGGGGGCCTCTGTTCTTCTCTCAGACAGGACGGAGTTAAAGGAGCAGCTGCTTCGGGGACTCTGGCTCACTCCGGCCGGGGGGAGGGAGGGGTACGGAGTGCCGGGCGAGCCTGCGGCGGCAGAGGCCGGAATGACATTGCACCAGCTTGAGGCGCACCATGTGTTTTCCTGGGGAAGTTGTCCCTGGATCCTGGGACCCTGGCAGTGGCGGGCTGCACAGGCTCCCCGGAAAGGGGGTGTGGATAGTGACCTGGACTCGCACACAGGCTGATTGGTGGCGGCAGCAGCAGTCTTCGCGTCTCGTTCCCGTCTCTGGGGTCCACGCTTTTAGCCGCGGCTCGCGTCCGTCTCTGGAGCTCCTTTAAGCAGCGCTCTTAATGCCCTCTCCTCGCACACCAGGGAACAAAGAGGGAAGAAAAAGTCTCTTGCCTCTTCGGCAGGTCCAGATTTTTCCCCGGACTCCCTCCCAGCTAGCCGTGGTGCACTAACCCCCTTCAGGCTGTGTTCCCGCCAACCCCAGTCCTCTCCCTGCGCTCCGACCGAAGCCCGAGCCTCAGCGCCCAGCCCCGCCCGCCCCGGCGGGTGAGCAGACAAGCCTCTCAGGCTGGTGAATGCCGGTTGGCACCGATCCTCTTTGCGGGAATCTCTCCACTTTGCTCCCCGCACCCCTTTGGCTGTGCTCTCCTCCGTGGCCCCAAAGCTTCCCCCTGCCCCCGCCACCCGCAGTCTCCACCCGTGAAGGGGCTTCCTAGTGTGTGGAAACCTTTCCTCCTTCACAGCTCCCTCCCACTGGTGCAGGTCCCATCCCTCCCTATTCTTTTGTCTCTGTTTTTTCTTTTTTCTTTTGCCCTACCCAGGTACGTGGCGAGTTTCTTGCCTTTTGGGAAGTGTGAGGTCTTCTGCTAGCATTCAGTAGGTGTTCTATAGGATTTGTTCCACGTGTAGATGTATTTCTGGTGTATCTGTGGGCAGGAAGGTTATCTCCGCGTCTTACTCTTCCGCCATCTTCCCCTCGTTCCCCCTTTTTCACTTAGTATAATGCCCTCAAGGCTTATCTACGTTGTCACAAATGGCAAAACTTCCTCCCCTTTCATGGCTGAATTATATTCCATTGTGGTGTGTGTGTGTGTGTGTGTGTGTGTGTGTGTGTGTGTGTGTATACCACATTTTCTTTTCTTTATGCATTCTTCCATTCATGGACACTTAGGTTGTTCCCAACACATTTCTTAATAATGTCTATATTTCCATAATGAGTCCCTAATTCTTTACCAATATTTTGGACTTTGTGTAATTTTCTTGCAAACTCATTTATTCTTACTTGTCTGTGATGAAACTCATACTTTGTTATCTGCTCAGACTTGGGAGGTTTTTCTGAATTTCTCACCATAGTCCTGGCAATGCACCACCTAGATAGACGTCAAGTATCTCTCACAAATATGGAGGCATGGAGGCAATGTGTTGTGGAAGAAAACTCTAAGGGTCAAGATGTCACAGTTCTTAGCACTAGCTCTGCTGCTAGCTAGCTGTATGATATTGACAAAGTCACCTGAGGCCTCTTTCCTCCTCTGTTAAATAATTTCCTCATGGACTCCTGCTTCCATATTTATTAAGTTCTCTAGTAGTAAGGAGAAACATTGTTCCCACCTATTGGATAGTCCCAAGTTCTCAGTCTTTTAATGAGTTAAATGTATGTCTCCTTGAAAGTGAGATGCATTTCTTTGGCTACAAAATAATATAAGATTCAACAAAGAATTCAGAAAATGAATCACAATCAAACATAAGATACAATGCAAGAAAGTATTTAAACTTTTGCTTGAATTCACATATTTGGATGATTTTCTGTCAAGAGAATATGAATACAGTGTAAGAATGATTAAATCTATCCAAACCTACACGAGAATTTATCTACTTACTTCAAATACTGGGTAGATCAACCTAGGTAGATTTTTATCCTTGTGGGCTAAAATCAGCTAGAAAAGGAAAAATCTTTATCTGAAAGGTTATCCTTTGTATTTGAAAATGTTTCTGATTGTATATTTTCTTGAATGGAAACATAGGCACCAGCAAGATTTACACCTGATTTATTTTATTGTTGGCTCTTATATTTTCCATATTGGAAAATCTCAACCTTGAACAATATTGTTCTAAAGAATCCCTTATCAGCCAGTTTTTAGAAATAACAGTGCAATCCCCCACCAAGAATAATGACATAAATAGTGACTATATTCCCCAGCTAGCACACAATAGCCAGTTGAATTCATGATGTAGCTGAAGTATATTATCAATAGATTCTTTAAAATTGTAACAGAGAACACTTTGGGGGAATGGCCCAGAAAAGGTCAGTTGAAAACTAGAAGAAATTTTAATCAAAGCCAAGATTTGGAGAGGCAGGTTGTCTGGAGTGTGCTTATGGTTGGGAGTTACCTAATAGGCACCAGGAAGCTGAAGTCCACAAGGAAAAGACAAATTTAAATTTACCTCAGATGTTCAAGAGGAAGAAGTTTCCAGGAAGATAGAGAGGGAAGGAGGAAGAAGCAAAGAGAAGGAAAATAGCTCTTACTGATTAATAGGCTAGAAGGTAGCCTATCTGCCTTGACTGAACGAATTTCAATAGGATAGCATAACCATTATTCAGGTAGCATCAGCATGATAGTAAAATAGGGTGACTTTGTAACAAAATAGTCTCTTGATCATCAACTAAAATCTAGTCCTGTTAAGTGTCTTATTTCTGGTATCTCTCTTGCAGGGAGACCCTGTGGTGTTTTTCATGCATTAGTAAATCACACGTGCTGCCCACATTTATGAATGGTTCTCACCTCTCTGTCTGCTGTTCCTGTTCTGGCTTGTTGGTCATTTTAAGTTTCTATAATAGCCTATGAAATCACCTTTCCTGGCTACCGATTCCTTTCCACGGTTCCTTATGCCTCATTTAGATGGATAGCCAGGATATTATTTAACAATCATGACACTGAAGTGGGAGAAAAAACTTCCTCCTTCATCTCCTACCCATCATCTGCTCAATTACAGGACCACAAACAAAAGCACCTCATGCTTTCTGTTTCTAGTCTAATTTAAAAACTTAGATATAGCTCTTTCATTTCATTTACTTCTTGAGTCAGTTACAGGTCATCTTGCCGTAGAGATCTGTCACTGTTTCCCATGATAGTACCAGAAGCCATCACCATCATATGGCCCTCACTGGCACCCACATTATTGCACTTACAATCATTCTTCACCTGCTACCCCCACCAGACTTCTAAACCAAGTTTCATTATCTTGACTCTCATTTTCCTCGAAGTAAGTCAGTACCTTCATTATTAAGTCAACATTCTGAAAGGGTATAAGTTAAGAGGTCACCCTTATTCTTTTACACTATATATGTCCTTAGCCTGAGGAGGCATCTGTTGACCCCAGCTCATCCAGTTATTGTCACACATGAGGATCATTGACGTTTATCCAAACAAACTCCAGTTCAGAGACACAGTATCTCACAGTGTTTTGCTTCAAATCTTGGACCTGCATTTTCTAAATAAGTGATTCTTGACTTCTGGCTGAAGAAAACACAGATTTCTGGAGCTTCAAAAGCTATAAGAAATGATACTCAACATTATTAGTCACTAGGGAATTGTAAATCAATACACAATGAAATACCACTTCACACTCACTATAATGGCTATAAGAAAAAATAAACAAAATAACAAGTGTTGATAAGGATGTTGAGAAGTTGGAACACTCATACACTGCTGGAGGGAATGTAAAATGGCATGGCCACTTTGGAAGGTATTTTGATGATTTCTTAAAAAATTAAACATAGAATTACCATTTAACCCAGGAATTTTACTTCCAGGGCTCTACTCAAGAAAAATAAAAACACAAATGTTCATGCAAAAATGCATACACAAAAGTTCATACTAGCGTTATTCATGATAGCCCAAAAGTGGTAACAACCCAAGTAATTGTTCATTAACTGATGAATGGATAAACCAAATGTTTTATATTCATACAAAGCAATATTATTCAACCAGAAAAATGTATGAAGTACTGATACATGCTAAAACATGGATGAAACTTGAAAATATTATGCTAAGTGAAAGAAGCCAAACACAAAAGGCTTGTAAGATTCCATTGATATGAAATGTCCAGAATAGGCAAATCCATAAATATAGAAAATAGATTCATAGTTTCCAGGGAATGGAAAGACAATGGTGAATGACTTCCAATGTGTATTGGTTTCTTTTTCAGGGTGATGGAAGTGTTCTGGTATTGGATAGTGGTGATGGTTGCACAAATCCAAGAATATACTAAAACTACTTAATTGTATACTTTAAATGGATGAATTGTGTGGTATGTTAATTATACCTCAATAAAAAGAAAATCTATACAGACACAGTGGATTAGTGTTTGCCCGGGCTGGGGGTAGGAATAGGAAGTGTCTGCAAATGGATGGGGGATTTGAGGGTGGGTTGATGGAAATATTCAAAAATTAGATTGTGGTGATAGTTGCACAACTCCATAAACTTATTAAAAACTACTGGAATTGTACACTTTAAATGAGTGAATTTTATGGTATGTAAATTATACCTCAATAAAACTGTTTTTTAAAACGTTATGAATATCTGGTCTCCTCCTACACTGATTAAATAAGAACACTTGGGGGTAAGTTCTTGTCATCATTAGTTTCTAAAAGTTCCCCAGGTGATTGTAACATGCAGCTAGAATTGAGAACCATTGTCTTAAATCATGGTTACTGGGTCAAAGAATTGATTGATCTTGAAATGGCAATTCTTTTTTTTTTAATAAATTTATTTTGGCTGTGTTGGGTCTTTGTTGCTGCACATGGGCTTTCTCTGGTTGTGGTGAGCGGGGGCTACTCTTCGTTATGGTGTGTCGGCTTCTCGTTGTGGTGGCTTCTCTTGTTGTGGAGCATGGGTTCTAGGCTCACGGGCTTCAGTAGTTGCAGCACATGGGCTCAGTAGTTGTGACTTGTGGGCTCTAGAGCACAGGCTCAGTAGTTGTGGCGCACGGGATTAGTTGCTCCGCAGCATGTGGGATCTTCCCGGACCAGGGCTTGAACCCATGTCCCCTGTGTTGGCAGGCAAATTCTTAACCACTGCGCCCCCAGGGAAGCCCGGCAATTCTTATGGCTTATAAAATGCCTGGTACCATCTCTAGTACTACATTCTCATCTCACCCCACTTGCTACTTACATAGCATTCATCCATGTATTCAACCGGGATTTATTAAGCATCTATTGTGTGCTAAGTACTGAGCAGATCACTGAAGGCACAGCTCATAATCTAGTGAGATAGATAGAAAAACAACAAATTGCGATAAAATATGATAAGGGATAACTGAAATATATGCTAGTTCCAAAAGTCCAGAAAAAGGCATGACCAACTCATCCAGACATGCTGCTAAAAGTTTACAGTCAAATGATAAAGCAGATATACAAATGAATAATTCAAGTTCAGTATCATAAGAATTGCTAAAGTTTTGGGGGTGTTTTCTGTTTTGTTTTTTGTTTGTGTTTTTGTTCTTTTGTTTGTTTGTTTGCCACACCACATGGCTTGAGGGATCTTAGTTCCCCAACCAGGGATCGAACCCATGCTCCCTGCAGTGGAAGCTCAGAGTCCTAACCACTGGACTGCCAGGGAATTCCCAGGAATTGCTCAAATTTAATCATTCACAAAAGGCAATGTGAGCACCAAGTATACCTGGGAGTCTGAGGAAAACCTTACAAAGATTACATTTGAAGTGGATCTTAAAAGAGGAGAAATAGTTTGCCAGGAGAAGAGGGTGGGAAATGAGGGAGGATGATTAGCATTCACTGAGGGTTTACTTTGAACCAGTTATTGTTCTGAACTTTTTAAATTTGTTCTTAGTAAGCTTCAGAAATTTTTGCCATATTATACAATTAGGTGATTCTAAATCTGAACTTTGAACCCACGAAGTCTGAATATAGATCCCAAAATCATAATCACTACATTGTTGTAGGCTGGGATTTTGGTAGCTAACAAACTTGCTACTCTGGAAAGGCAGCTAAAGTAGCAAACATCAAAATACTCACTTAAGATTTGACCACATCTCAAATTGAAGGTTGATTAATTTGCTAAGTTATTAATTAATCTATTAGTGGGTGAAAAAGTTAGTTTTGTGTAATTTGGGTAATTCCTCCCTGCATTCTTTTATTCCTGTGGTTCCAAAAATAATAAACCAAACAGAGCGAAAAAACTTAGGATATAAATTTAAATTACTGGAAAAGAATTTCTATGTCAGCTCTTAGCAGAATGTACTGTCCTTTGAATAACTTGGGAAGCGTGAGAATAGGACACGTGCTATAATTATGGCTAAAGAAGGAATAGTCATCAATGTGTATAGCAGGAAAGATCAATAATAAATTAATTCAAATATTGGTACTGGTCCCTGGAATAATCCCTTTTTAACACCTGAGTTCCTCTTTCATTTGTTACTCTTTTATCTTTTCCTTTTGGTTATTATACTGTCACCTAAATTAGTTGAAGACCATAGTCCTTAAAATCTGGCTGAATTTACTTTATTATGAGAGGTGATCTGAACTTAGGTGCAAAGGCTATTTTTTAAATATAGGAGTATGATTGATTCTTAGCAACATAATTTTAAAGATTGTTAAAAGAATTTTACATGCACAGTCCATATAAAACTTATGACTACACTCAGCCTTAAAAAAAAAAAAAAGAGATCCTGTGGCTTGTTTTCTCTTTGGAGACCTGAGTCTAGGTTTTCTGGATATATTTACAGAGGCCCACTGGGAGGATTGCTGTTTTTCCCCTGACTGGACCAACTTGACAAAGCAGGCCAAATTCCCTGCCAAATTGAAGGCTCCTGTAATGATGCCCACCCTCCTTTTATGCTGTCTGAATATGTTCTACCCTTCTTGGAGTAATAAGAGACTAGAATTCCTTTCTTACTTTCGGGCTAGGTGAAATTAGAATTTGCTTTTATTTCACTAATACAGTGTAAGTCTGTGTTTTCTGTGTAAAGGCCCTCTCATTTAGAGGGAGCACAACCAACTTTCCCACTTTTGAAACTATAAATTGGTTTCTAATCAGCTAAGATAATCCATTAGTGCATTATTCACATTTTTGCAGGATTCTAATCACTAATTTGCATGTAATATCTAGAAAAATAACTGGCACAAAGTTGAAGATCCTCAATGAATATTTGTTGACCAGATTGATCAATGAATACATGTTTAATTGAGAAACTACTTTGAACCAAGCTTTGGAAGAGGTCTTATGGAAGACTCAAGAGAAAACAGTGACTGGATCCATCTTGTAAAGAAATTTAAAAACTAGCTTGGGCAGAAAAGATTGGCAAATTTTCAAAGAATTGATTAACAATGGTACAAAGCAGCATACCAGTAGGTATAAAATTAAATTTCACAAGCTAAATGTTCCAAGTACCATTAAGAGCTTTGACTGGTTTTGAGTAGATCGAATATTAAATGATTCATATTATCAGTGAATGAAATGTATACCTGCATAGTCACATAAACATTAGGCCATGCTATATTTTGCAACTATAATTGAAGCTCAGTCCATATTTTTCTTTTAGTAGATAATAAATCAGCTCTTCTTTGGACTATTTGGAGACATGAATCTGAAGGTACAAAAAGATTATAAATCATTTAAATAGAAATTCAGTTTTATGATGTGCAACTTTATAGCCAGTATATTCAGCTACAGATTATAAAGGACTTCATATAAAATTTGTTTTAGTGTATAGATTTTTTATAAAGAGTTTAAAGTTAACATAACAAATGTTTGAAAGATACTTAGGGATTTTAAATCTCACTTTGTTCTTTGAGTATAACATAAACATTTAAAAAATGTATTTACATTATTAATTTGCATAGATTTCCTGCACAAACATCAAGAAACTAAACAATCAAAGGCCAATAGCAAAAATTCCTAAATTAAGATAAACTGAATTATTCATGCATTTGATAAGCATTTTATGGAGAACTAAGCAAGTGTCAAGAAATAGTCCACATACTTGAGATACATTAGTGATCAAAACAGACAAAAAGTTCATGTCCTCGTGGAGCTTACATTCTAGCATGGAAGGTTCATGAGACTTTAATTACCTCAGAAATGAAATGAAGATGAAAAACACTTAGCCCAAAGGCAATAATAGCCTTTTCAGTGCCCATGTCACTAAGAAATTTAGTAAAATGTTTAGGCTGTTATATTTCAAAAGAGTGCAAGACAAATATTCATTCTTGACTCCATGTCTCTCTTTGTTCTTCTTATTCTCTTATCACTCTTTATTCTCTTTGTGTCTTTACCTACACTGTATTGCAGTGTGTGTGTGTGTGTGTGTGTGTGTGTGTGTGTGTTTGGCAGAAGATGGAAAAGGAATGTTTTATATCTGTAGCTTCTGTCCCCCCTTGTTTCTTACAATTTCTTTGTTTGTCTTTTTTTTCATCTGTTTCTGTCTGTCTCTCAATCTGTCTACTCTATGCCTCTTAATATATCCTCTGCTTCTGTCATTTATCTCCTTTAATCTCCCAACAATGCTTTGAGACAGATACTTTTGTTATTTCAGTTTTACAGCTGAGGAAACAAGACACAGTGTGTTTGCTACTTTACAAAAATTACCCAACTGATAAGACAAAGCACAGGTAGTCTGACTCTGAATCATGGGACATTTTCATTACACCACAATGTTTCATGCTTGTCCCTTAAACAAGGAAACAAACAAAACAGGCAAGGAATCCAGTTCTAGGTAAGATGGAGTAAACACATAGCAATCATTTTCTCTTATAGATGCAACAATAAAACTTGCACATAATGCATGATACAGCTATTTGAGGTCTCTGAAAAGTAAATATCAACAGGAGGAAAAGGAAAGCACACTTGAATTTGAAATGTCACTGAACCAATTGTGAGTTTACCATTGTTTTCCTCTGGTATCCTGTAGCCTGAATTCAACGATGCCTTAAATGGAAGTGAGTACTGAGAGAGAGAAACAGACAGAGAGATAGAGACATAGATAAAGAGATCCAGGAGAAACCCACTAGTTCTAGCTCAAGAAGAAAAGGGAACCCCTAAAGTTCAGAGGCTGTTGAAAAATCCTCTGGGTTTTTTCTCCATTCACTTGACTTAACCAAATCAAGTGCCTGCTGAAGCAAAAATATAAATATTATCAATAGGATATAAACAAGAACCAAAGTCACATAAAGTATTGCTTACAATACAAGTACAAAAAATTACTCAGCGTATGAATTACCAGTTGAGATTACCAAAATCTCAACTCATAGAGGAAAAAAAATTAACAAATGCCAAAGACAAAGTAACACATATTTTTGAATTATCTGACAAGGTATTTAAAGCAGCTATTATTATGGTGCTCAGACACAAAATCATAGATATTCTTAAACCAATATAAACAGAAAGAATCAGCAAAGAAACGTAAAGCAAAAAGAAAAGCCAAATGGAAATTTTAGAACATAAAATGCTACAACCAAAATAAAAAAAATCACTGGAAGGGCTCAATAGTAGAAGGAAGATAACAAAGAGTTAGTGATTTTGAAGATAGATGAATAGAAATTATCCAATCTGAGCAACAGAAAGAAAGAAGATTGAAAAAAGTTAATAGAGCCTCAGGGACCTGTACAACAACAAGAGGAGCTAATGTTCATGCCATTGGAGTTCCAGAAAAGGAGAAGAAACCATGTGGTGATGAAAATAGTTGAAGAAATAATGACTGACTGCTTACCAATTTTGATGAAAGATATTAACACACAGAATCAAGAAACTGAGCAAACTCAAAACAAGATAAAACCAAAGAAATCTATGCCCAGACACATCATAATCAAACTTCTGAGAACTAGAGAGCAGCCAGAGAAAAATGACACATTAACTACAGGAGAAAAATGATTCAAATGACTGCAGATTTCTCATCAGAAACAATTGAGGTCAGAAAGAAGTGGCCATTTTTTTTCAAGTTCTAGAAAGAAAAGAATTGCCAACCCAGTATTCTATATCTGACTAAAATATTATTCAGAAATAAAGGTGAAATAAAGACATTCTCAGAGGAAGGAACACTAAGGGAACTCATAGCCAGCAGAAATGTTCTGAAAGCATGGCTAAAGGAAGTTCTTGAAACAGAAAGGAAAGGAAACTTTGAACACCAGGAAGAAGGAAAGAGCAAGGGAAAGAGTAAAACTATGTGCAAACATAATAGACAATTCTTCTCTTGAGTTCTTTAAAATATGTTTGACTGTTGAAAGCAAAAAGTATAGCATTGTCTTATGCTGCTGCTAATGTATGTAGATGTAATATACATGAGAATAACATCAGAAAAGGGGGAGTATAAAGGACTTGTATGGTGGTATGGTTTCTACATTCCACTCTAAGTAGTAAAATATTAATTCTAGATATACTGTGAAATAGGTGAGTCTATATATTGTAATCCCTAAAGCAACTACTTAAAAAGTTATGTAAAGAGATATACTTAAAATACAATAGATAAAACCAAATGGAAAACTAAAAAAATATTCAAATAATCCAAAAGAAGACAGGAAATGGGAAACAGAGGAGAGAAAGATGGATGGTACAAACAGAAAATAAATAATTAAATGGTAGACCTAAATCTGAACATTATTTGGTATTTATTCTAGAGAAATGAAAGCTATGTTCACACAAATATCTATAAAAGAATATTTATAGCAGCTCTATTTATAATTGCCAAAACCTGGTAACAACCAGGATGTACTGCAATTGGTAAATGGGTATACAAACTATAGTCCATTCATACAATGAAATGATACTCAACAGTAAAAAGGAAAGAACAACTTAGATAAAGCTGGAGAATATTATATGAGTAAAATAATTCAGTCTCAAAAGATTACATGCTGTTTTGTTCTGTTTATATAACATTGTTGAAAGATCAAACTACAGGAACAGAAAACAGATCAGTGGTTGCCAGGGATGGGAGTTAGGAGTAGGTGTGACTATAAAGAGGTGACAATGGAATTTTGGGGAGTGATGGAACAGTTTTGTACACTGATTGTTGTGGTGGTTACACAAATGTATACATGTTATGTTACCACTTATATGTGGAATCTAAAAAATGAGAAAAATGAATATAACAAAACAGAACAAAACATAAACAGACTCACAGATATAGAGAAAAAACTAGTGGTTACCAGTGGGTGGGGAGAGGGAGGGGTGGAGGGGTAACATAAGGTTAGGGGATTAAAAGGTACAAACTACTATGTAAAAACCAAATAAGCTACAAGGATATATTGTACAGCACAGGGAATATAGCCAATACGTTATAATAACTTTAAATGGAGTATAATCTATAAAAATATAGATTCACTCTGTTGTACACCTGAAACTAATGTAATACTGTAAATCAATTATACTTCAATAAAAAAAATTCATAGAACTGTACAACAAAAGAAAAAAAAATCAATTTTACTGCATGATATTAAAAAATAAGTAGGTGATTAACTTGCTACTTATATGGCCTTGATATTTATTTCTCTGTTAGTGGCCCTGGATAGGCTGTAAAACATCCCAAATCCTGGAGAATCTTAAGCTAACAGATGATTATTTTTTTTTACAATAGAGCTACAAACTACAATCAATGTCATTAATTTCCTAATTATTCTTCCCTGCTAATAATATTTGATTCTGTTCCATCCTTAGGTGAGAAACAGCTTCAATATTTCAGTATAACACTACACTATTTGCTATGGTTTCATTAAGTAATCAATCATCTGTATCACTACTATAAAGGAGAAGTTTGTATTTCAGCACATGATTAGGGTTGCTACCTAGAATTTAGTGCTTTTCCAGCCATTGAGATGGGTATTTGTTAAAATGGAGATAGTTGAATGGAAACCCATGCTTGTGGGCAGGTGGAAGCCCCAGATATATTGCTCTTAATTGACAGCGTTTATGACCTTTAACCAAACACAGAGCTGTTGTTTTTGTCCCTTCCTGAAAGCACAAAGATGGCAAATAACATGGTTGCTAGTGATTCTCTTGAGAAGGTTGTGTCTATAGTTGCTTCTAATAGTTAGAAACCATTGGTTCTAGTATCATAATAATCTCACTATTTTTCTTCAATAACAGCCCTGGCTTTCTTGGGTGTCAATCCTTTATTAAGAGAGAAAACCATTTTGGCTGAAAAATTATGTGTGTGTGTATATATATATATGTGTGTGTGTGTGTGTGTGTGTGTGTGTGTGTGTGTGTGTGTGTGTGTATATTTAAAATCACAATAAAACAGCCCTTACATTGGATCTTCTGTTTGAGAACAGGGACTTCCACCATACTTGTCTTATGCATGGTTCTGATAAAAAGTGCATTATTATTATTTTTTAATAAATTTATTTATCTTTGGCTGTGTTGGGTCTTCATAGCTGTGCACGGGCTTTCTCCAGTTGTGGCAAATGGGGGTTACTCTTCGTTGCGGTGTGTGTGCTCATTGCGGTGGCTTCTCTTGTTGCGGAGCATGGGCTCTAGGCGTGGGGGCTTCAGTAGTTGTGGCTCGGGGGCTCTAGAGCGCAGGCTCAGTAGTTGTTGTGCATGGGCTTAGTTGCTCTGCAGCATGTGGGATCCTCCCGGACCAGGGCTCTAACCCGTGTCCCCTGCATTGGCAGGTAGATTCCCAACCACTGTGCCACCAGAGAAGCCCAAAAGTGCATTATTGATTGGAGTTAATTGTAGACATTTACCAAAACCCACAAAAAAAAAAAAACTATTAAAATTCTCATATCTTGGCTATTGTAAATAATGCTGCAATTATCATAAGGGTGCATATA
This sequence comes from Tursiops truncatus, assembly GCF_011762595.2. Taxonomy (NCBI): domain Eukaryota; kingdom Metazoa; phylum Chordata; class Mammalia; order Artiodactyla; family Delphinidae; genus Tursiops; species Tursiops truncatus. The sequence continues at coordinate 57,581,037 of NC_047055.1, forward strand.
CTTTTTCAAATTAGTGTTTTTGTATTCTTCAGATTAATACCCAGAAGTGGAATAGCTGGATCATATGGTAGTTCTATTCTGAATTTTTTTGGGGGTAATCTCCATACTGTTTTCTATAGTGGCTGCACCAATTTACATTCTCACCAACAGTGTATGAGTGTTCCCTTTTCTCCACATCTTCTTCAACCCTTGTTATCTCTTGCCCTTTTTGATGATAGCCATTCTAACAGGCATGAGGTGATATCTCACTGTGGTTTTGATTTACATTTCCCTAATGAGTAGTCATGTTTAACATCTTTTCATGTGCTTGTTGACCATCTGTATGCCTTCTTTGGATATAAAAACAAAACAAAAGAAAACAAAATAAATGAACAAACCAAACTAAACAAATACAAACAGACAGATTCAGAGAACAGAGTAGTGGTTACCAGAGGAGAAGTGGGGTAGGGACAAAATGAATAAAGGGGATCAGCTGCATGGTGACAAATGGAAACTAAACCTTTGGTGGTGAGCACACTGTAGTGTATACAGATGTCAAAGTATAATATTGTACACACAAAACTTACATAATGTTAAAAGCCAATAAAAAGTCTCAGCCCTGATCACTTAGCCTTTTAGGAGTTCTCAGTGGTAAGGAGGGAAGATGTTAAGACTGATGGGAGCTGAGACTGGCCAAAAGTGGAGAGTAGAGAGAGTCAGGGCAAAATGACTAGCTGCCTTTAGGGAAGAACACTGTCCAAAAAACAAGTTTCGGTAATGTGACAGAGTACATTTAAATCCATATGATCATTCATGTGTTTGTTCAGTCAATAAGTATTTGTTGAGTGACTACTCCATGTCATGCACTATTCCAGGTGCTGGGGATACTGCAGTGAACCAGACAGCCAGTATTCTTCTTCTCATGGAACTTATAAGTTTAGTGGGAAGAGAAAGACACTAAATAGGTAAATAAGACCATTTCAGATAGACATAAGTAATACTGAAGAAATGAAACAGAGAAATGTGATAGAGAGTGACTAGCATAAGAATGGGGGTAGGTTTGGGAGGGTATTTTACGTATGGAGATCAAGGGGACACTTGAGCTGAGACCTAGTGATGAGAAGGAGGCAGGCATGAGAAGACCTAGGCTGAAAGAACAGCAAAGGCAAAAACCCTGAGATGAAAACAAGTTTGGCCAATGTGGCTAGATCATTAGAGAAGTAGGTAGAGGGACAGACCACTTAGGGTTTGGGGAGTCATAGTCAGCAGTTTGGATTTTGTTGTCATTCCAATGGAAAGCCACTGGATAATTTATAGTGAAGATGAATGATCTAATTTACATTTTAAGCAATTAGGATTTGTCTATTATGCAGAGAGTGGGTTTTAGTGGGCAAGAGTGGAAGCAGGGCAACCAGTTAAAGTAATAGTGCACTAATCTAGACAAGAGAAGATGGTGACTTGGACCAGGGCAGTGGAAGTGGAGATAAAGGGAAGTAGATGCATTCAGTATATATTTTGTATATATCACTGATAAGACTTGATGATGGATTATATATGGACTGTGAAGGAAAGAGGAATCAAGAAAGACTGAAGTTTGTACCCTGAGCAATTTTATTGAAGATAGAAGCATTTACAGAGATGGGGAAGTATAGGTTCTTTTATTGAGGGAGGAGGGAGACAAAAAAATGTTCTGTTTTGAATGTTTTAAATTTGAGATTCCTATCAGACATCTAGACAGACATGTCAAGCTGGAAGTTGAATATATGAGACTAGAAATCAGAGGAGAGGTTGGGGCTGTAGAAGTACATTTAGGAGTCACTAATATAGAAATTATAAATGAAAATATGATACAATCTCTGGGATCAGAGTGTGACAGTGGAAGATTCTAAAAAAGCATCAGTCTCAATGTTAAGATATTGTCACAGCTGCAGATCAAAGCACTCTATCTGAGTTGATACAGTAGTAGAAAAAGCTATGTCCAGTCTATAGTTAAGGGGTCAATTTTATTCCCAGTGCAATAGGAAACTATTGGAGTGTTTCAAGCAAGGGAGTTATATCTGTTTTATGTTTTTAAAAGCTATATTAAAGGAATCATGTGCTGAATGGATCATATGAGGACAAGAGAAAAAGCAGGGTGTGCTAGGCAAAATTCTAATAATATGGCCCCCCAAGACTGTGGGCCTCTGAGGAAGATGTACCTTCTTTCAGTTATTCAAACTGTAATCTAGGTAATGTTGTGAAAGGGTTTTGCAGATGTATGAAGGTCCCAAATCAGCTGACCTTAAAATACAGAGATTATCTGAGTGGCTATGATGTCATCAGGTGAGCCCTTTAAAAGCAGAGTCTTCTTTGATTGGTAGCATTGCTAGCCTGAAGATGAAGGAGCCACATGGCAAGAAATGCAGGTAGCCTCAAGGACCTGACAGCAGTTCCTGGCTGACAGTCCGCGAGGAAATGGGGACCTCAGTCTTACTGAATTCTGCCAAAAACAATAATCAACTCAGAAGTGTATTTTTCTTCAGAGCCTCCAGACTAGAACTCAGTCCAGCTGACACGTGAATTTCAGCCTTTTTGATACTCTGAGCACAGAACACAGTCATGTCATGCCAGACTTCTGATCTACAGAACTGTGAGCTAATAAATGGGTGTTGTTTTAAGCTGCTAACGTTGTGGTACTTTGTTATGCAGCAACAGAAAACCAATATAAAATGTGTTAGCTTGCTAGGTCTGCCATAGCAAAGTACTACAGACTGGGGTGGTTTGAACAAAAGAAATTTATTTTCTCATAATTCTGGAGGCTTACAGTCTGAGATCAAGGTGCTAGCTGGGATGGTTTCTTTTGAGGCTTCTTTCCTTGGCTTGTAGATGGGTTGTCTTTTCCCTGTGTCTTCGCATGATCTTCCTTCTGTGTATGTCTGTGTCCTGATCTATTCTTTTTTTTCCCTTTTTTCTTTTTATGGCTGTGTTGGGTCTTTGTTGCTGTTCGTGGGCTTTCTCTTGCTGCGGAGAGTGGGGGCTACTCTTCATTGCAGCGCACGGGCTTCTTATTGTGGTGTCTTCTCTTGTTGTGGAGCATGAGCTCTAGGTGCGTGGGCTTCGGTAGTTGCAGCACGCAGGTTCAGTAGTTGTGGCATGCGGGCTCAGTAGTTGTGGCTCATGGGCTCCAGAGCGCAGGCTCAGTAGTTGTGGTGCACGGGCTTAGTTGCTCTGTGGCATGTGGGATCTTCCCAGACCAGGGCTCGAAACCATGCCCCCTGCAGTGGAAGTGTGGAGTTTTAACCACTATACCACCAGGGAAGTCCCTGACCTATTCTTATAAGGATACTGGTCATATTGGATTAGGGTTCACCCTAATCACCTCATTTTAACTTAATCACCTCTTTAAAGACTCTGCTTCCAAATACAGTCACATTCTGAGGTACTGGGTGTTAGGATTTCAACATACAGATTTGGGGTAGGAATGACACAATTCAGCTTATAACACACGGGGAGACAAGTTAGGAGATTTTTGTGGTAGTCCAGAGGAGAAATAATAGTGACTTGGACAGGGATAATACAGTTGGAGAGAGAGAGAAGTGAATGAATTCAAGATATATTTTAATAAATTTCTGACAGGACTTGCTGACAGCTTATATGTGGATTATGAAGGAAAGAGTGAAATTATGAATGACTGAAAAGATTCTTTCCCGGGCAACTGTAAGGAAGGTAGTAGTATTTACTGAGGTGAAGGAGACTGGACCAGGTATGGAGTTTTTCATAGGGAAATGAAAGTTTTGTTTTGGTTATGTTCAGTTTTAAATGTCTATTATATCCAAGTGGAGATGCCAAGTAGGCAGTGGAAATATGAGAACTAGGCTGTTGATGTAAAGTTGAGGGCTATCAGCAATTAGATGGTATTAAGGCCATGGGACTGGAAAGGAGAATGGAGATTTTTTCCTTGAAAGTATAAAACATGAAATGTCAATGTTATTATAAAATATGTAATAAAAGAACACTATATGTTTGATTCAGCAAATAACCTCTTTAAAAGAGATAGTTAATTACTATCCTATGTTAGAAATAAGTGTTGAGATTTCTTTATAACATTCAATAGCCATCCATAATAAGGCATCCATGGGCTGGGAGGTTCAGTGGGTGGGTGGGGAGGAGTTGGAAGCAGGGAGAGAATATGTGAGTAAACATCAAGATTGATTGCAAAGTACCAGGTATTTGAAAGTAAAGCTAAGGAGTTCAGACTTGATTATGCAGAATGATGAGATTCTAAAGAGCTTTGAACAGATACCTAGCTAAAGAAAGATGGTGCTGATACAATGGATGGTTGGGGAGAGTGATGGTGTGGGAGACATGAATTTAAAAGTAGAGAGACCAATTAAGCTTATTACAAGAATTCATGCAGGATCATCAGACAAAGATTCATAGGGATTCAAAAGCAAGGAGATATACTTTTCTGGTTAAAAAACTTGTCTAATTCAACACAGAGTAGGTTCTTAAAATAATGTTAATTTCCTTCCCTTTCCCCTTGGCCTTATATCTAATTATTGGGCCTGTGAGGCACAAATTAAATACTTCCTTTAAGAGTGGAGTTAGATAAGGAAATTGAGTCTCTACCAGTCTCTTATGTTTCAGGGTTTGATATGAGACAAGTAATAAACATTCTCAAACTATGTCTTAGTAAGGTATTCCTGAGACAAATTCCTTCATGGACTCTACACCTCCTGAAGTAAATGTTACTTCATGATGTCGTTTTCTTTATTTGATTATCAGATACTTCCATAAACGAATTGAAGCTATAGTCCTTAAATAATAAAGCCCACTAAGGCAACATGTTTGTAATAAAGAAGTTTGAATTTAAATATCAATGCTAAGTTTGAAATAGAAGTTTGCATTTGGCTTCTGGCTATGTGATTTAAAATGTTGGTAGGCTAATTTTATTATGGCAGCCAAGTCTCTAATTCTCTGGCCACCCTCATTAAAAATCCATGAAAATCAACATTTCACTCAGTGACCCTGTAAAGGTGAGGATCCAGTGTTTGTCTCTGTAGATCAGCCTAAAGCAATCATGATCATGAATCTAGTGGGGCTACTACTGTATCACTAGTGAAGGTTCTATTCCTCCTCCAACTACATATGAAAGGTTTCAATTACCTTGGAAACTCTCGGGCTATCAGGAAGACTACACAATTCTTTGCCACAGGGTATATCCCATATCCACCTGTAGCGGTGAGGGCTATAATCATTAGCCCAGCTATGGATTCTCGCTTTCTTCCTCCATTAGGTCTAGACCAAAAAGGAGGCAGAAATTTAAGATTGCTTGTGATGTACCTATATCTTGTGAGTCTATATGCTTGCTCTTGGTGAAGCACATTCATCTATAGGAGAAAGAAGCCAATTCCAGCCATATTCCTGATGATAGAAACGTAATTAGACACCATTGCTACCCTCAAGGAATTCCCTGTCAATCTAGATCAAGTCAATCTCCTGTTATGTATGGTATATACTTATGTGTAGTGGTGATTGTTTTTGAAAAGTAGCTTTTATGACAGAATATATCTTTGTAGGGTGATTGTACCTAATATTACACTTACATTGGGACAATGCTGGGAACATTATCATTTAATGAATATCACCTCTTGCTATAAAAGTTCAAGAACGTGGTCAATCTATTCTCCTTGGGAGTGTTGGTGATTTTTTTCTCAGTATTCTTATCTCTTCCCCTACCACATTTATCTAGCTTTTATCATCCAACTGCACACTGTTTATTGCTTCTATTAAATTTGAATACTTTGTATACTTGCAATTTTTGATTGTGCAGTTTTTGCCTTTAGTAACTGAGTCATTTTCTGCTCAGTAATATCTGTTTCAAATGGTCCTACCCAACTAAATAGTTCTGCTTTTATTATTTAATATTTTGGTTTTTAAACAAAATCTTGTTTATATAACTTAGTATACAATCAATATTTTTAGGCTTAATCGTTTTTATTGATAAGCATCCCTCAGATTCATTTTCTTCAGTTTTCAAGGATTTTCAGGCATAAAATTTTATTTGTTATAGATTTAGTATAATAACAGAGTTTGAAAATTTGGCCATAGTTTGGAATATGTTACAACATTGCTTGAAATACAGAAAAAGCACATGGGTCTTAAATGTTCACAAGTATGGAGATTGATTTATAGTGCCTCCATACACTGGAATATTATGCAGCTTTTTATGAGTGAGAATTTTCAATATGATATTTATGTAAAAATGTCCCATGATAAATTATTTGGAGGAGAAAGCACATTTCAGAATACTTGTATATGTGTCTATGCATATAAATATATATGTATACATACATTATCTATCTATCTATCTAAATTTCTAGGAGAATACACACAATACATGCAAAACTACTAACATTATTTACCTATGGGGGGGTGAGTGGGGGAAGATCAGGAGGATTTCAGTTTTTACTTTATACCCTACTGTATCATTTGAATTTTCTAACCAAATGTGCATTTTTCTTACAGTTTAATAAGTAAATGTTAAAATAGAGAGGAAGAAAGAAAGGAGGGAGGGAGTTTGGGAAGGAGATGAAGCCGTGTCATGTGGGAACATCTGGAAAGCTAGTCACTAACTTCTCAATTAAAGAGATAGTAAATAGATGAAATAACCAACCAAGAAGTCATTCAGTGATATTTGCTGCAGGGACTTCCTGGTAGTCCAGTGGTTAAGACTTTGCCTTCCAATGCAGGGGGTGGGGTTTCAATCCCTGGTTGGGGAACTAAGATCCCACATGCCTCAGGGCCAAAAAAACAGAAAGAAACATAAAAAATGGAAGCAATATTGTAACAAATTCAATAAAGACTTTAAAAAATGGTCCACATAAAAAAAAAGATATTTGCTGCATACTTTTGAGAACCTCTTGAACATAGTAGCATAGAATAAAATGATAGTTAGGTTACTTTCCAACCCTCAGATTTTATTATTCTAGCTCCCAGTAGTCTGCTAGGTGACAAGGGAGATACATAAGTAGAATAAAAGACTTGTCTTCAAGAAATTATCAAACATTTATCAAGTACTACTTTTTATTTTTGCAAAAGAGGATTATAGGATCTGTGAGATGTACGAAGATGTTAAGACATACATAAGTGATGTATTTTTATAATAGTAATATATATGTAATAAACATTGTTGATTCTCTAATAATCACTCTCCCCTTCCTCTTTTCTAAATAATCTCAATCTTGTTTAGGTATCCATTCTTTCCCATTTTAGTTCATATGCCTCAGGGAAAACAGACCTTACCTCTTTTTCCAGAGGTAAGTCTAATAGATCGAGGACTGAGCATATGACCCAAGTTGGTCCAGTTCCACTGAAGGGCTTCCAATCAACTTGTTCTTCCAGATTGTGTGAGAGGGATATTATTTCTGCTGCTGGATGTGAATGAGGAAGCCTGTAACCCTGGTTGCTACTGGCAAGTATCATATAAACATAAGAGGAAATTGCTGTAGGATACTGTGGAGAACAGGTTCGAGAGACACCTCTGCCTCCAGAATTAACAACATAATGATATCATTGAGCTGCTGAATCAACCATCTCTGAATCTCTTCCTACCTCTGGGATCGTTATTAAGATAATAAATATACTTATTGTTTATGCCACATTGAGTCAAGTTTTCTATTACCTGTGGATGAAACCATCCTAATATACAATGTGCAAAACAGTCTCTTGCTGGTGGTGGTATTACAGAGGCTTTATTTCTTTTTTATAACTTTCTAGGTTTTCCAAATATTTTACAGTAGACATGAATTACTGCTAGAATTAGGAAAGAAAAATAAATGTTGCTTTAAAATAATATTTCATATTACAAAATAAACATATATTAATTGTAGTAAATATGGAAAACAGTAAAACACAAAGCAAATAAAAATTCTTATAAATACATTATTTCAAAATGGCATTTTGCTGTGTCCTTCTAGTCTTTTTTCTATATATGCATATTTTTTTCTTTACCAAAATGAAATCACATCTTATGTGACCTACTTTTCCACTTGTTAATTTATTATTTTATAAACATTATCCATGAAATTAAATGTTTCTATGATATAATATTAATGGTTGCATAATTGTCCATATTACGAATAGAGCAAGGCATTCTTGGATATTTGGGTTGATCTTTGCCCAGAAGTGGAATTGCTGGATCATATGGTAGATGAACTTTTAAAATTTTGAGAATCCTCCATTTTTCTTTTCTTTTTTCATTTTTGTTTCTTTGGTCATGCTGCACAGCTTGCAGGTCCCTGACCAGGGATCGAACCTGCAAGTGGAAGCGCAGAGTCCTACCCACTGGACCACCAAGGAAGTCCCTTCCTTGTCTTCTTGATGATGGCCATTCTAACAAGTATGAGGTGATATCTCACTGTGGTTTTGATTTGCATTACCCTGATGATTAGTGATGTTGAGAATCTCTTCATGTATCTGTTGGCCATTTGGATGTCATATTTGTAAAAATGTCTAATTAGTTCACTGCCCATTTTTAACTGGACTGTTTGTTGTTGTTGTTATTGAGTGGTGTGAGTTCTTTTTTGAATATTAACCTCTTATTTGATATACAGTTTGCAAAATTTTTCTCCCATTCTGTAGGCTGCTTTTTTATTTTATTGACTGCTTCTTTTGCTGTGCAGATGCTTTTAAGTTTGATGCAGTCCCACTGGTTCATTTTTGCTTTTGTTGTTTCTGTTTTTGGTGTCATATCCAAGAAATCATTGCCAGGACCAATGTCGAGGAGCTTCTTCTTTACATTTTCTTCCAGGAGTTTTATGACATCAGGTCTAATGTTAAGTCGTTGACCCGTTTGGAGTTAAATTTTCTGAGCGGTATGAGAAAAGACCCATTTTCATTGTTCAGCCATTCTATCCATTGCAGCAACATCAAAGAAAACTTATCATCCCCTATATTGCAGGGGTTGGCAAGCTATGGCTGACACATTTTTTTGTAAATAAAATCTTATTGTAACACAGCCACTTTCATTTCTTTGCACGTTATCTATGCCTGCTTTTTTTTTTTTTTTTTTTTTTTTTTTTGCGGTACGCGGGCCTCTCACTGCTGTGGCCTCTCCCGCTGCGGAGCACAGGCTGCAGACATGCAGGCTCAGCGGCCATGGCTCACGGGCCTAGCCACTCCGCGGCATGTGGGATACTCCCGGACCAGGGCACGAACCCATGTCGCCTGCATCGGCAGGCGGACTCTCAACCACTGCGCCACCAGGGAAGCCCCATCTATGGTTGCTTTTGCAGTGCAAGGCAAAGTTGAGTAGTTAAGTAAGAGACTCTATGGCCTGTAAATCCTAAATTATTTACTATCTGGACTTTTAGAGAAAATGGCTCCTTTAGAAAAATGTCCTTTCTAAGGGAATCACTTCAATTTTATCTAATTTAACTAAAAATAAAGCAGATAGAAGATTTTGATGTTGCAAATGCCATGCTTAAAAAGAAAGTTGTTAGCTCACTTGGAATGTCCATTTGACTTTGATTTATAATAAAATAAACCTGTTTATTTTAGATCCTAAATAATCTGCTGCATTTAACATTGACAGAAAATGAAAGTGACTAATTGCCATACTTTTTATTGTTTAAATCATAAAAATTAGCAGGGTACACTATGAATGAACTGTAACACCTCTGACTCGTGTGTATATTTATAGTCATTTCTAATCGGTTGCAGAATTACCTATACAGAAGCATATGACAATTTTAATATTTTTGTTTTGCTTTTAAAAGGGAGAAGGGAGAAGAAGAAAATGAAAGGTAGTCATGGTTACTCTACTCACAAGTAGTTAATTTCTCCCAAAGAATGACACTGACAAATATCAACCTTTTTATGTAGCTACACAAATGCACATTTGGTGAGTCTTGAAAAAAGGTCTGAGAGGACAGAAAACCGGGGGAAATGCCCCCCCCAATGACTTCTTCCTATCATCAGAGTAAGGAATGCCTACTTGATAATAGATAACTGTTTTCTTTGGATATACCCTGTTAGTAATTCATGACCTCACAGTTAATACTATCCCTTTCCTTCAAGAAAGTACTCACCAAGGAGACTGAAGGCTTACTTTGGGCCATGTATGCCTGACCTGCCCATCAGGAAGTCATAATCCCAGTGCTAATGGCTATCTGGATTTTTTTTTAAAAAGTGTTCATTACTATTATTTTTAGTTGACATACAGTAAAATTAAATTTTCTATTAGTGTACTGTTCTATGAATTTTAATGCATGCATGAATCCTTGAAATCACCATCACTGATAGAATAAAGAACAATTCCAATACCCCAAAGAATTCCCTCATGCTACCCGCTTTGTATTCAGACCCTCTTCTCAGCACTAACCCCTGGTATCCATTGTCCTATAGATTTATCTTTTCCATAAACTCATAAATGGAATAATATAATATGTATCCTTTTGGGTCTGCATTCTTTAACTTAGTAAAGTACACTTAAGATTCATCTATGTTGTTACATGTATAAAATCCATTCCTTTTTACTGCTGAGTAGTGTTCCATTGTATGGATGTCCAACAGTTGAAGGGCCTCTGGGCTGTTTCCAGTTTGGAGCAATTATGAATAAAGCTGTAATAAACATTTGCATGTAGGCTTTTGTGTAAACATAAGTTTTAACTTCTCTAGGATAAGTATCTGGAAGTGTGATTGATGAGTCACACGGTAAGTCTATATTTAAATTTGTAAGAAACTGCCAAACTCTTTTTCAAAGTGGCTGCACCCACTTTGTACTTCCACCAGCAATGGTAGAGTGTTCCAATTGTTTCTCATCCTTGTCAGCACTTGCTAGTGTCAGGTTTTTATTACTATTTATTTCCAATCTAATAAGTATTTAATGGTATCTCATGGCTTTAATTTAAATTTCCCTGATGACTCGTGATGCTGAGCATATTTCACAAGCTTATTTGTCATCCTTTTATCTTCTTTGGTGAATTATTTGTCAAAATCTTTTGTCCATCTTTAGTAATTGGGTTGTTTGTTTTCTTATTGTTGAAGTTCGGGAGTTTTTAAAACGTATTCTGGATACAAGTCTTTTATCAGATATGCAATTTGCAAATATTGTCTGCCAGACTGTGGCTTGTCTTCTCATTCTATTTATGGTGTACTTAGCAGAGCAAAGTTTTTAATTTTGGTGAAACTCAATTTAGTGGATTTAATTTTGGTGAAATCCAATTTAGTGAGTTTTTCTTTTACAAATTTTGCTTTTGATGTCATAATTAAGAAGTCTTTGCTTACCCAAGGGTATGAAAATTTGTTCCTATGTATTCTTCTATGAGTTTTTATAGTTTTACAGTTTTTTTATAAACTATAAACTGTAGTTTCATAGTTTCATAGATTTAGGCCTATGATCCATTATGGGTTAAATTTTGTATATAGTGAAAAGTTCAGGTTTACGTTCATCTTTTATTTTTGCATGTGTATATTCAGTGTTCCAGTACCATTTGTTGAAAAGACTTGCCTTTCTCCATAGAATTGTCTTTACATCTTGGGTCTGTATCTGGACTCTCTCTTCTGATTTCATCAATCTATGTATCTATCTTTTCTCCAATACCATGGTCTTGATTATTGTAGCTTTACAATAGATCTTAATATTGAGTAGTGTGTCCCCTCCAACTTTGCTTTTTTTTTCAAAATTAGTATGGTTATGGCTATTCTAGTACCATTATCCTTCCATATAAGTATTATAATCCACTTGTGTATATATACAAAGAATATTGTTGGAGTTTTTACTGGGATTGCATTAAATTTATAGATGAATGCAATCCCTATCAAACTACCACTGGCATTTTTCACAGAACTAGAACAAAAAATTTCACAATTTGTATGGAAACACAAAAGACCCCAAAGAGCCAAACCAATCGTTTTTTTTTTTTACATCTTTATTGGAGTATAATTGCTTTACAATGGTGTGTTAGTTTCTGCTTTATAACAAAGTGAACCAGTTATACATATACATATGCTCCCATATGTCCAAAGCAATCTTGAGAATGAAAAATGGAGCTGGAAGAATCAGGCTCCCTGACTTCAGACTATACTACAAAGCTACAGTAATCAAGACAGTATGGTACTTGCACAAAAACAGAAATATAGATCAATGGAACAGGATAGAAAGACCAGAGATAAACCAACACATATATGGTCACCTTATCTTTGATAAAGGAGGCAAGAATATACAGTGGAGAAAAGACAGCCTCTTCAATAAATGGTGCTGGAAAAACTGGACAGGTACATGTAAAAGTATGAAATTAGAACACTCCCTAACACCCTACACACAACTAAACTAAAAATGGATTAAAGACCTAAATGTAAGGCCAGACACTATCAAACTCTTAGAAGAAAACATAGGCAGAACACTCTATGACATAAATCACAGCAAGATCCTTTTTGACCCACCTCCTAGAGAAATGGAAATAAAAACAAAAATAAACAAATGGGACCTAATGAAACTTCAAAGCTTTTGATAGCAAAGGAAACCATAAACAAGACCAAAAGACAACCCTCAGAATAGGAGAAAATATTTGCAAATGAAGCAACTGACAAAGGTTTAATCTCCAAAATTTACAAGCAGCTCATGCAGCTCAATATCAAAAAAAGAAACAACCCAAACCAAAAATGGGCAGAAGACCTAAATACATTTCTCCAAAGATATACAGATTGCCAACAAACACATGAAAGAATGCTCAACATCATTAATCATTAGAGAAATGAAAATCAAAACTACAATGAGATATCATCTCACACCGGTCAGAATGGCCATCATCAAAAAATCTAGAAACAATAAATGCTGGAGAGGGTGTGGAGAAAAGGGAACCCTCTTGCACTGTTGGTGGGAATGTAAATTGATACAGCCACTATGGAGAACAGTATGGAGTTTTCTTAAAAAACTAAAAAATAGAACTACCATACGACCCAGCAATTCAACTACTGGGCATGTACCCTGAGAAAACCATAATTCAACAAGAGTCATGTACCAAAATATTGATTGCAGCTCTATTTACAATAGGCAGGACATGGAAGCAACCTAAGTGTCCATCAACAGATGAATGGATAAAGAAGATGTGGCACATATATACAATGGAATATTACTCAGCCATAAAAAGAAACAAATTTGAGTTATTTGTAGTGAGGTCGGTGGACCTAGAGTCTGTCATACAGAGTGAAGTAAGTCAGAAAGAGAAAAACTAATACCATATTCTAACACATATATATGGAATCTAAGAAGAAGAAGAAGAAAAAAAAAGGTTATGAAGAACCTAGGGGTAAGATGGGAATAAAGACACAGACCTACTAGAACATGGACTTGAGGATATGGGGAGGGGGAAGGGTAAGCTGTGACAAAGTGAGAGAGTGGCATGGACATATATGCACTACCAAACGTAAAATAGATAGCTAGTGTGAAGCAGCCGCATAGCACAGGGAGATCAGCTAGGTGGTATGTGACCACCTAGAGGGGTGGGATAGGGAGGGTGGGAGGGAGGAAGACGCAAGAGCGAAGAGATATGGGAACTTATGTATATGTATAACTGATTCACTTTGTTATAAAGCAGAAACTAACACACCATTGTAAAGGAATTATACTCCAATAATGATGTTAAAAAAATTATAGATGAATTTGGAGACAATTGGCATTATAACTATATGGAATCTTCCAGTCCATCAACATGGGGTGTTTTCTGTTTACTTAGGCCTTGTTTGATATCTTTCATCAGTGTTCTGTAGTTTTCAGCATACAGTTCATATATTTTTTGATATATACTTTAATATTTCCCTGGGAGGTATTGTGAATGATATTGTTTGTTTTTATTTCAATTTCCACTTGTTCATTAGTAGTGTATAGAAATACTATTGATTTTTGTATGTTCATCTTACCAACCTGCAGTCGTCCCAAACTTACTTACATTAGTTCCAAGAGGTTTTTTGCAGATACCTTGGGATTGTCTACATAGACAATCATGTCATTTGCTAATAGGGGAGTTTTATTCTTTTCCTTTCAAATTTGGAATTCTTTTATTTTGTTTTCTTCCCTTTTTCCATTGTCAGTGACTTCAAGGAGTGATGAGAGCAGATGTTCTTGCTGGTTTCTGATTGTAGGGGGAAAACATTCAGGCTTTCACCATTAAGTATATTTGCTGTAGGTCTTTTTTTTGGATATCCTTTATCAGATTTATCATCAACCATGAATGTAGGATCCTGTCAACTGCTTTATCTGCATCAACTGAGACGACTATACATTTTTTTTCTTTTTTGGTTTGTTAATATGGTGAATTATATTGATTGATTTTCAAATGTTGAGTCAGTCTTGCATTCCTAGGATAAACTCTACTTGTTGATAATATATTATTCTTTTTATATATTGTTGGATTTGAATTAACATTTTGTTGAGGATTTTTGAGTTTATATTCATGAGGGTTGTTGTTTTATAGTTTTCTTTTTTGTATTGTCTTTGTCTCTTTTGATGCTGGTCTCAAAACACTTACCAGCATTAGTAAGTGTTCCTTCCTCTTCTGTTTTCTGGATGAGATTGTACAGAAAATGTATTGATTTTTCCCCTAAATATTTGGTGAAATTCAGCATTTTTCTTTTTGGAAGGTTTACTATTATGAATTCTAGTTCTTTTATAGATATAGGGTTAATCAGTTTATCTATCTCATCTTGTCTGAGTTGTGGTAGTTTGTGGTTTTCAAGGAATTGGTCCATTTCATCTAAATTGGAGAATGTATGTGCATAGAGTTGTTCATAGGGTACTTTATTATCCTATTAATGTCTGTGGAGTCAGTAGTGATATCTCTTCTTTTATTCATGATTTTGGTTATTTTTACTTTTTTCTTTATCTTGTTAGAGGATTATCAATTTCATTGATTTTTCTTCAAAGAACCATCTTTTGGTGTTACTGATTTTCTCCATTGTTTTTCTGTTCTCAATCTTATTGATTTCAGTTCTTATTATTTCCCTTCTTATGTTTGCTTTGGATACTTTTGTACATATACTTTAAGTAATTTGATTACATTAAAATTACTCCTTATAGTTTCTCTACATTACAACACAGATACCTAGAACAGACACTACGGGACTTTACCTTCTAGCTAAGCTCTTCCATTCTAGCCAAGCTTTTAAAATTATAAATGAAAACCTTACAATCAAGCGTCATTCTATCTCTCCTTTTTGTTAAGTTGACTGAGCCTTCTCTGTGGCTATGTCATCTGGCATTTCCCCACTTTTGATGTTTTCCCTTTTCTCAAGTCAGACCTGTATCATATGATACTTTCTACTATAGGCAGGTTTCTATCTGCAAAGCCATGGCAAGCCCTTTCTTTCTTTATCCCAAGCCAAATCTAGAACATAATGTTAAGAACTCCCATTTATTGTATAGCTACTAGATACCAGACACCATGCTAAACACTTTACATGCATTTTATCTAATCTACACAGCAAGCCATTTGTTAGGGGCTATTATCCATTTCATTGAGAATAACAGAAGCTCAGAGAAGTAACATGATTTGCCAGGCCATAGAGCTAATACGTGGTAGAGCAAAATTTTAAATCCAGGTCTGTCTGAATGCAAAGTTATGCTCATCGACACTACACTATATAACCTTCAATATTCTCCTTTTATTAAGATGAAAATATTAATATCAGAATACCTTAGGTAGCTATAATTAATGTACTACACTGTAGTTCATTCTTATTCTAACTTCTTTATATACATAGAACAGAGAGACTCTTACCCAAGTTTGTAGCTCACCTCTACTTCCTCATAGACTTTTTTTTAAAATATCTTTATTGGAGTATAATTGCTTTACAATGATGTGTTAGTTTCTACTTTATAATAAACTGAATCAGTTATACATATACATATGATCCCGTATCTCTTCCCTCTTGTGTCTCCCCCCCTCCCACCCTCCCTATCCCACCCCTCTAGGTGGTCACATACCACCTAGCTGATCTCCCTGTGCTATGCGGCTACCTCATACTTGCTATCTATTTTACGTTTGGTAGTGTATATATGTCCATGCCACTCTGTCACTTTGTCACAGCTTACCCTTCCCCCTCCCCATATCCTCAAGTCCATGTTCTAGTAGGTCTGTGTCTTTATTCCCATCTTATCCCTAGGTTCTTCATGACCTTTTTTTTTTCTCAGATTCCATATATATGTGTTAGCTTATGGTATTTGTTTTTCTCTTTCTGACTTACTTCACTCTGTGTGACAGACCCTAGGTCCATCCACCTCACTACAAATAACTCAATTTCATTTCTTTTTATGGTTGAGTAATATTCCATTGTATATATGTGCCACATTTTCTTTATCCATTCATCTGTTGATGGACACTTAGGTTGCTTCCATGTCCTGCCTATTGTAAACAGAGCTGCAATGAACATTTTGGTACATGACTCTTTTTGAATTATGGTTTTCTCAGGGTACACGCCCAGTAGTTGGATTGCTGGGTCATATGGTCATTCTATTTGTAGTTTTTTAAGGAAACTCCATACTGTTTTCCATAGTGGCTGTATCAATTTACATTCCCACCAACAGTGCAAGAGGGTTCCCTTTTCTCCACACCCTCTCCAGCATTTATTGTTTCTAGATTTTTTGTTGATGGCCATTCTGACCGGTGTGAGATGCCTCTTCAATAAGTGGTGCTCGGAAAACTAGACAGGTACATGTAAAAGTATGAAATTAGAACACTCCCTAACACCATACACAAAAGTAAAGTAAAAATGGATTAAAGACCTAAATGTATGGCCAGACACTATCAAACTCTTAGAGGAAAACATAGGCAGAACACTCTATGACATAAATCACAGCAAGATCCTTTTTGACCCACCTCCTAGAGAAATGGAAATAAAAACAAAAATAAACAAATGGGACCTAATGAAGCTTCAAAGCTTTTGCACAGCAAAGGAAACCATAAACAAGACCAAAAGACAGCCCTCAGAATGGGAGAAAATATTTGCAAATGAAGCAACTGACAAAGGATTAATCTCCAAAATTTACAAACAGCTCAATGACAAAAAAACAAACAACCCAATCCAAAAATGGGCAGAAGACCTAAATAGACATTTCTCCAAAGAAGATATACAGATTGCCAACAAACACATGAAAGAATGCTCAACATCATTAATCATTAGAGAAATGCAAATCAAAACTACAATGAGATATCACTTCATAGACTTTTAATCGCCCACTCCTGAGCTGCTTACAATTTCTTACCCAATACACAGGAAGTCTCATCTCTCTGGCACTACTGCCGTCCTCTTTTGTCCAAGCCTGCCCCCAACATATTGGTATAATTCATGGATTTTCATACTTTTTTGTGCATCAGAATCACCAGAAGGTCTTGTTAAACAGATTGCTGTGTCCCACCACTAGAGTCTCTGACTCAGTAGATCTGGTGTGGGGGCCAAGAATTTGCATTTCTGAAAATTTTCCAGGTGAAGCTGCTGCTTCTGGTTCAGGGACCTAACTTCAAGTATCACTGGAATAGTGATATGGCTGATCAAATGGTCTTTGGTACGTTTTCATAATATTGGTAGAATTATAAACTAGTTATGAATTTCCACCTAATGAGTTTAGTTTAAAACATATGGAAGGGACTTCCCTGGTGGTGCAGTGGTTGAGAGTCCACCTGCCAATGCAGGGGACACGGGTTCATGCCCCGGTCCGGGAGGATCCCACGTGCCACGGAGCGGCTGGGCCCGTGAGCCATGGCAGCTGAGCCTGCATGTCCGGAGCCTGTGGTCCGCAACGGGAGAGGCCACAACAGTGAGAGGCCCACGTACTGCAAAAAAAAAAAAAAAAAAAAAAAAAAGCAAGAAAAAAACATAGAGAAGAAAAAAGTCTGAAAAGCACCAGTCACTAAAGTTTTTCCACACAAAATATATTTCATCACCAACAAAACTTGAAAATATCTAAACATCGTTGACCCATTTAGAATATCACAGTGTCCATTAGCTTATGAAAGCCTATAAGAATTATGTCAATAAAGCTACTTCTTGCAATATATTTAACCAAGTGTTTCTTAAACTTATTTGGTCATAAAACACTTTTCCAGGTATAACATGCTGTACACTAGTGTTATTCAGGACACACTTTGAGAAATGCTGTTCTAAAATAATCTCTTTCACAGGAAAGGTCAGGCATCCCTGGGGATCTGCCAGAATCATAGTGGCTTTGTGCCTGTTCAGCTGCATTCATATCATACAGAGGAGTTATTTACTCTGTTCAGAATCGAGGTCTGATTTTCTCTAGTGTGACTCTTAGAATGTCGGAGTTAGTTATTTCTGAGCAAAATTATGTCACACTTAAAATTTACTTAAGGACAGAGATTCAGAAACCATAATAGGGGATACCAAAGGACTTTCAGGTATCAACTATCTCTATTCTAAGTATGTGTATCATCAGACACTTGATAATACAATACAGACTTTTGACCTGAATTGATATCAGACTAAACTGTTCAGTATGTAAACTTCGCCATTCAGTTTTTTAAAAATCAAGACAATGATTTTTCATATCTGATATTCTGAAACATTGCCTAGTCTAAACTTTCCCAACAACAGTTAAGCAAGCTCAACTTTTAGTTCTGTCAGAAGGCTGGAATGGAGTTCTGTTGGATCAAGTGACTTGGACCTATTTAATAAAACATAGGTGCTTTCCTACAATCATCTCACTACCTTGGCCTTTAGCTCCCTCTGACCATTGTTTGTCGACCCTTTTTATACGAACATACTTCTCCCTGATCATAGAGAAATCAAAAGTAAAAATATTTGAATAACTTTGCTTTTAACTCTATCTTTTACCATTACACCATTAGCCTGAAGCAATGGGCCAGGGCTAGAGATAGATTTGAGAGTCAGCCTCATAAAACAAGAGGTGGAGTACAGGATTAGTTATACAATGAAAACTCCACTGCTGATGCTTATAAAATTCATTTGGTGTTAAATTTATAATTAGTGTTATTGTTTAATATTCTAAGATAGTTCTGTATATCAATTTTGATAAATAACTGAACTATTTTACCTTAATGGTTTTATGTAGCTAAACTTTTAAAAAACCAGACCTATAGCCTCTTGGGACATTCATATTTGCTTTGCTTTTCAAAGCCTTCTATTTCACAAAAATCACACAACACCATCTGTTAATAGTATATTTAAAAATGTTTGTATCTGGATAGTGCATTACAATTCGCAGGCACTTTTTCATTTAAACCTAATAACAATTTTATGAGGTAAGTAAAGTCAAGACTTCAGATGACCTTCGAAACAGCTTAGTCAAAATGCAAATCACTGTTGTTATTTTTTTTTAACATCTTTATTGGGGTATAATTGCTTTACAATGGTGTGTTAGTTTCTGCTTTATAACAAAGTGAATCAGTTATACATATACATATGTTCCCATATCTCTTCCCTCTTGCATCTCCCTCCCTCCCACCCTCCCTATCCCACCCCTCCAGGCCTTCACAAAGCACGGAGCTGATCTCCCTGTGCTATGCGGCTGCTTCCCACTAGCTATCTACCTTACGTTTGGTAGTGTATATATGTTGTTATTTTTATTACCAGTAATGTATATGGCAGACATTCCTGATCCTTACTCTATCCCTTGCTCTTACCATCAATATGGGAAGTTTCATTTTCTACTTTTTCCATGTCTTCAGTTATTTTAATTTTTAAAGAATAAATTATTTTTATAATCAAAAACACTAAAGGATTTTAAAAGTCTGTTAGAACTGAATTAGCTTCTAAAGGGATATCACGTCTAAGGGGAAATCAAATTCATCATCATAAATGAGGTTTTTTCAGTACTAAACATAAAATATCCATATTACTGAGTGAAACAAAATAACTGCCAGAAATATAATTAAGGATTCTCTGAACAAGTCTGGAGCTGAGAATAAGAAATCAACTCTTACTGTCTCATCCACCAGTGTAAGAAGTGTAGCATAATCATGAAGCCTGAGGAATGCAGAGTGTCAAGCCCTTGGGTTTTCAAGTAGAAAACAGAGCAATTACCATTATTAAATGGTCAAATAATTTATATGCATTTATTAATAAAAATAGGTGAGTATTAACATTATCTGCATAAAGGAGAAATAAAACAATTGGAGAAGCAGATCAACGAAGGCACAAATGCATTCTCAGAGAAGGAGCACAAACTTTGGTGAGAATGATTGGTAAGTCTCTCTGAGGTGTGCAAGGGTGGTCAACATCTGTTTCATATTTAGATGTAGTCTGTCTGCCAGAGAGTGTCTAATCTCATTTCTTATATAGTATCCCTGAGCTTCAAGCTCTCTTTTCCTCATATCCAGGCATGTGGAAAAGTGATGGATGAGGCTCAGGAATTGAAAGAGGGTGTCAGTTTCACACTTTACTCTTTGCCCAACTGCATTAAGGTGGTTGCCTCAAAATGCTATATATCCAAGAAATGTGAAGGGCAGATATGGATGAAGGAATTTTTATTCTTCATCTCAATCTCTTACTTTAGTTACTAGGATACAGATATTAATAGCACTGGATGCAGATATTAACAGCACTGTGTATATGTGTTTGTGTGTAGTTTAAGTTCAGATTTCAACAATCAGAGCTGACTGGATTACCCCACTTAATACCCATTCCCTATTCACATATAAAGCTTATTCAAAATGATACTGCTAATGATATTAACAAGTTATTGATCTGATATTTTGCTAGGCTGTTTGGCAGGTCATGTGTTCCTAATTAAATTTTCATTGATTCTTGAGGAACAGCATTATAATGAACAAGGATTAGATTTGAAAGCTTTGCACACAGTATGCAAATATAAACATAAATATACAATAAATTATTTTAAAGAGTTTTTAAGGTCGGTTTTGCATACCTCTCCTCCATAAAAAATCCATAGATTCTTTTTAAAGTCACTTAACGTGCTAATGGTTCAAAACTGTTTTAGGTTTCCACTTAGAAGATGTATTGGATGCCCAGATACAGAACATAATTTAAATTTTTACTTAGCAGTATAATATAGTAGAGCTATAGGCTCTATGTTCAAATCCCAGACTCATTTTTTACTAGTAGTTTAACTTTGGGAAGTTTTTCAGCCTCTCTGTGTCTCTGCCTCAGTTCCTCACCTATAAACCCTCATAAATTTGTGAGGATGACAGATATTCCATGTAAAGCTTCTTGCATGGTCAGAGTGAATGACCAGTAAGTCACTACCTTTTGTTTACTTAGCAGATTAAAAACCTGGCTAGACAGCTTGATGATATTCTCTTCCTCTCCAGAATGGTGGTGGTGTGCTTGGGTTCTATGGTATATATACACACTAGGAAGATGTCCCTTTTCTGAAGACACCCTCAGTGAATATTCTAGAGTTCCGTGGTGCTGAAATATCTTGCAGGGAAAAACCTGGTGGTTAAGTAGGCCTTATGATTGTAATTTCAAGTAGTGATAAATATAAGTGCTGAGCATATTTAATCTCATTATATCAGGTAAGGCACCTCTCAGGACTTGCAGCTCCCTTAACAACTAGATATTAAAAAGGCAATCAAACTCAGTGTTTCCTAAGGCACAAATCAAGTCAGGGTACATTCCTTTGTAAAAATGTGAAACAATAAATATAAGTGCTAAAATGCAAAGGGTTTCTGGAATGGTTAGATTTTTCTTGACCAAATCTCCCACCTACAGACAGCAATTTAATCATTTAGACAAATCTTCCTCAATTTAAATTAGAAAGCCACACGAGGCCTGGAGCAAGATAAACAGGTCCACAAATTAGAGAGTGTTGCTAGAAGGAAACCTCATAGCAATCTCCCTTAACTGCAATTACTAGCTGGGTTTTGCAAAGAATGCAGATTTATCTGTGAAAACTAATGTGTCCTTAGGCTAATACCCCTTATTTTGGTCTGGGACTCTGGAATGATAATACTCATGTTTGTAATTACCTTTGCTAAGCTTAAGAACCATGGGAAAGCCACTTTCATGTGATATTTGTGACCTTTTTTCTGCAGTAAGTTTTGGCATGGGCATGTCTTTGTTTGCCTATTTACAGTTCAAGTGAATTTCCAAGACTGTGAATTTGGAAGCTCTGGCTTTAGCCCTGAAATTCCACATTCCTGCTCTTTCCAGACTTCCTTACCCTACTGGACAGCCTAGTAGCTATCTCCATAACAAAGCAGGGCCTCTCCCGGCAGGTAAACCTACCCAGTGATTCCTCCCCTCAGGGGCGTGGCAGTACTATTTCCTGGAACAATCTCACGGGGTGGTTCCACTTTGCATTTGCACTCAATTACTTTATTTGCTGCCTCCTCTGTAGCTGCCAGACCTGCTTCTGCTGCTGCTCAGGTAACTCCCATCTCTCCCTGGCACCACTATAGGCAGAGGTGGTTGATAAAAGGCTTCTAACGTGTGCCTGCCTGCCTGCTTTCCTACCCCTTTCTTTCATGATCTCTCTCTGTTTGTTCCTTAGGGAGAGCATCTGGGGAGTACCTTGGTGACCACTGAGAAGATGATGAGCTCAAACTATTGGAGTGAGATGAGCAGCAGCAGCTGTGGGACTCAGCAATCCCCAGAAGTGCTGCAGTGCCAGCCCCAGCATTACCGCTGCTACCATCAGTCAAGACAAGCCCAGCAGCCTCCAGAAAAAAATGTAGTGTATGAGCGAGTGAGGACCTACAGTGGGCCCATGAACAAGGTGGTTGAGGCCTTGGACCCCATCGGCTCACGGGAAGTGTGCTCCCCTCTCAAAACTGCCTCCTCCTACCAAAGCTTGCTTTGGAGCGACCGTTCCCAGGTACCACAAAGACAGCTATGCCAGAAAAGGGAAATCTTTGTTGCCTTTGTTTGCTTTTGAACCTCATTTCTTTTCTTTCTGCTTCTCTGGCTCTGTTCTACAGGATATTATCTCTTGGATTGCAGCTATATACGCAATGTACGGTCACCCAAATTCCATCTCTTGGCTGTTCTTTCATTTACTAGTTCTTGTAGCCATTTGTTTATGAGTTCCAGTGATTTTCATAATCTAACTAGAGCATAGGATGGTTCATTTTTTGTTGAATTAGATTGGAATATATGACCTGAGGTATTCTTTTGCTCCTACCACAAAGCAATCCTCAACTAGAATACCATCATTTTTATAAAATAGGTTCCCACTGATTCACTTCATATCAAAAGTAAACAGGTTTTTTTGTATCAAATATGGCGGTGCAGGGGCAATGGCATGTATGGAGTGACGAGCAATTATTTGTGTTTAGCAAATAGGATGCTACTCCAGGATAAGTGACAGGCACAATGTCTATTTCAATTGTCTTATGTGTTTCATCTTTTGAAAATGATGCATTTGTTCTTGCATAGTCAAGGTGGATAATTTATGAATATTAGTAGAAGGAATATTGAAAGAGTGAATATAAGATTGAGGAAGGCAAGATGTAAGCAATTGTTACATGAAAGCTAAAAATTGTGGAAGTCTAAGACACCCTTTAAAATGAAACAAATTTGTTTTTAAAGGGGTTAGTTTAACATCAGTATCTGTGTTAATAAACTTGCCAATGAGTATGAAAGAACACTGTAAGACAATACAAAATTAACAGCTCTATGTCTGTTTTCATCTTTGACTCTCTTTATATTAAATTTGCATGTCTTTAAGCTTTCTGGAAACTTCAGTCCAAACTAAAATTATGTTTCAAGATACAAGTAGTACTGTGAAAAGCTCAAAAAGCAACCATCGGGATGATATCCTATGTTGCATTGTTATGCTGATCTGGAATAAAATGGATTATTTTTCCCAAAACAATAATTTTAATTAGGATATGAAGCAATATTTCTAAAGTATATAATGAAACTATTTTAAAAAGAAGTTTTAAAAGATACAGGTAACCCAACAACTACAAAGGCCACAATTTTCCTGTTTTATTTCACTCCTAGCTTAATTTGAGGGAAAAATATGAAGAAAAACCCAGTATTCACTGTCAGTAATTTCCTATTTGAGAAAAACTCCACCTGCATTGAAGTCAAAGGGAAGAAAAATAAAAGGTCAAAACTACTAGTTTGTGATAATAATAGTGCAAATGTACATTCCAGTATTCAGTGATGTTAATGAACAACAAAGTGGGTGTCACCTATGTTCCTGAGTAGCCCCAAAACAATGGGGAAGTTGAAACAACAGTTATCATTATCATACGAATGCTAAAATCACCCTATCTGGCGTAGTTATTTAAATACGTTAACCTCTTTTCTTATCAACTTCCTAGTAAAAGAAAAATAAATAGATAAAAATTTAAAAAGCTTAAATTTGGCAAATTATAAACATTGACCACAGAATAACTTTTAGGGTCACACTTTATTGTATACTCCATGGTTCAACTTTCCTTTTTAATATTCTTGGGACCAAGCTGGTTGAGCTTTTTACGAGACTCACCTTTCTATCTGATATTTGCTAAGTGATCCTCACAAGACTAGCTCTATCCTGAAATGTAGTTCCCCAAAGGAGTTTATAAAGAGCCTTAGGGACAGAAAGTATGGCCTCAGAAACAGGGAAAAGAAATTGGAATGGAGGGTGTTGTGAAGTCTGAAGTGATTTATAATTGAAAAGAAAGAAAAGGGCTGGGTAAGGAAGAGGGAGGTGAACTTCTAGATATGTGGTAAAGGAAAAAAAAATAAGAATCTTCATTCTCTTAGTGAAATTAGAAAGAAAATTTGACTATAAAATTTCAAACTGAGTTCGATATCAATGGGCATTCATAAATCCACTAAAAGATAATTTGGCAAGAAAACTTTTAGATAGCTGCCACAAAGAATGTGACTAGGAAACTATTAGTCTATTATTTTATTTCTTTTCTCCCTGTTTAGTGGCAGGATGGCATTATATAAAGTAGAACCTAAAATTGATCTGAAATTACCTTCATGTTAACAAAATGAGTAAAATGTAGTGGCAGCTTTATTATATACCATGCCAAGCACAAGCAAGTAGTACACATTACTTAAAACACTTTTTGTTTTATGCTTTAAAATTCTCTCCTTAATATGCCATGTTTCAATGACATTTTGAGTTGGTATATAGCAATTATTCTGATGCTAAAGTTTGTGACCATGGCAGCTAGGAAGATAAGTATTATAATCAATTGTTAGTTATCATGAATTCAATTAAACTTTTACTTGAATTGTTTTTAGCATTTTTGTGTTTGGATGATAGTAAAAGAATTCCTAAGATTAAAAAAATATATAATTGCCAGTAGTAAAATATGTTCCCTTTGAGAAACCGAAATTGATGTCACTCTGCTTTGCTTCCTGAATCTTAATTTTCGCTTATGTAATAGACATTTTGGATTTAACCAAATGCTTTTTGCAGCACTTTAGTATTTTCTATTTCTGGCTTTTTGGCCCACGTTTTTCCTTTCTTGTGCACTAAAATAGTGCTTATGGACATAAACATATTTTAAATTTCTCCAGATATAATGTTGCTTTGCTTCTTGTCTAAAATTTATCAGATATATTTTATGATTCCCTCAGTTATTATTTTGTCTGACTGATAAAGTGTTTCTCAGAGAAAACTGACTATAGAAACCAGGTATGGTGAAATTGTCTAAATTGATGGTAGAATTAAAATTACTAAGTTTATCCATATGAACAGGAAAAAATCAAAAGCAGGTGTAATCAAGGTCATATGTGCATTTTAGAACTGAATATAGTCTTGTAAATAAATGGAATTCTAGAAACTACATAAAACTAAAGAAAACAAAAACCTTATGGCTCAACCTTTTAAAAGGCCTAAATATTAAACAACCCTCATTAACTCAGAATGAAACACTGCCTCAGATGAACAGCATTGATGTTAATATGCATTGAACGTATGTATTTCTCTTCCATTAATTTTAGTTTTTTATGAAGTTCAAGATATTTTCCACATATACAGAAGAGTTCTGTTGTGAGAGAGAGAAATTGATCAAAATAAAATATTTTTAATACCATTCATTAATTGAACACATATTTATTAAGTGCCTATTATATAAGAAGCACCATGATTATCTGGATAAATACCATTTGCTTATCCAGGGAGAGTTCATATTGAGGACAGATATACACGACCTGATCTGTAGGTGTCCTATATGTTTAGATTTCATTTTAAAATATAATTTTGTGCTTTTGCCATCAATATTTTATTGAATAAAACATTTTGGTGCAAGAAGGGATCTCTTAGAGATTGTGTTTTATGGATTACCATTTTTTTAAATTTGAAACTTGCAACCAAATTTAGCTCCAGAAAGCAGCCCAGGGGAGAATGTGAGTGAGTTTATGAATGGCCTCTGCTCTCAATAATTACCCAGCTTGGGCTTTTCTTTGTTTACATGACTTTTTTCCTTTTTCTTTGGTTACAGAGATAGTGGCTAGTTCCCTTACTGTGCCAGGATTTATATACACTATCATAAAATTTTCCTGTTCTGTGGGGATGGGTGTGTTGCTTTGAAAAATTGTTGTTCAAAGGAGTGGTCACTAAAGTGAATGATTATTCAGGGAAGTAGGTTGCCTGAGAAAGCAATGAGGTTAAAGGATAAAGAGGCCCAGTTTTCAGCTTTGGTCATCCCTTTTGTACTTACAATTAAATGAAGCTATAGAAATTGAGTGCAAGTAATTGCTGGGTGAAAATGTCCTTGCCAATTGTCTCTTGTTTAAGGGAGGTCTGATAAATTGCTAGGCCTGTTTTGAGTCAATGGCACTCATGAGCTATCATTGTGTGTGTGTGTGTGTGTGTGTGTGTGTGTGTGTGTGAGAGAGAGAGAGAGAGAGAGAGAGAGAGAGAGAGAGAGAGAGAGAGAGAGAGAGAGAAAGGTGGTGGGGGCAAAGGGGAGGGAGGTGAACTTTTCCTTTAACTGTTGTGATCCAAATTTTTTTTCTTGACAATTCTTGGTAAAATAACTGCAAGTTTGCCATGCTCTTAAACCCTACTTAAAAGTGAAAACCTTTCTAAACAGGTATATTTGAGCTAACTTTTTCTTCACAACAGCAGCTATCTTAATAGCCATCCTTTTTTGGCTTCCAATGGAACGTATGTACTTTGAGTTTTTAAATTAAGTCAAAAAGCATGCGCTACAAAGGGACTGTATACTTTATTTTCTCTCCTAGTTGCCTTCAAGAAAAGAAAGACTCCAGAAATGGGTCTCTTAAATGAGAGATTTTCCTTGGAGGGAAGGGATGAGTGGAAGGAGTTCTATTACTATTACATTCTATTGCTTTCTTTACATGAGAACAGAATCACAGATTTTATCCTAAATTAAGGAAGTGTTTGTTTCATATAAACAGAGGTCATTATAATTTACATGTTTCTTCATGTACAAAGTTCAGAACAGCATCTCAACAATAACCTAAGGCAAGTGTTTAACCATGTTACTGTCTTTGACAGTTTCTAACAAAAGCATCTCCCAAACTATTCCGAAAATTTATTTAAATGGCCTATTTAAATGGCCGTTTGCCTTGGGAAATTCTGTCAGCATAAATTTCAGGTGGTTTTTAAAGATACTGCTTCTTTTGAAACTATTCAGCCTAGCCTTTTCCTAAGTCACTCTTATTACTTTCAGTGATTCTCATAGTCATTAAAACTGACAGAAGTGTATAGAAGGCTCCCATGGTTTTCCTTCTTGGAACATTATATTATGTATTAGTTTTTAAGTAAAGTTTTAAAATTCAAATTAGGCAACATGAAAGAGTGCCATGTTTATTTCAACAAGATTCCAAATATTTAAAGAACAAAGTCCTGTACTATGCATGTAATCTTTTCTATTACCTAATTCTCGTTCCCAGCAGTCTTGCTGTCTCTCCCTTACATATTGCACCGAGGTCTTGAACTCTTTGATCAGAGCTATCAATAGGAAAATGAAAGCCAATAGGTATTGACTGAAAATGTTCATATTACGTAGAGCCTAAAGATCAGTCACAGAGAACATTGTGTGGAGAAAGTGCCCATGCAAATGAATCTATGTGTAGTGTCCCAGAGAGAACTACAAATAATAAATGTGCATTGATGAGGTAGACTTGGGGAGAACTGAACTATGAAACAGTCAAGTGTAGTGGCTAATAGTGTAAGCTTAGGTTTTAAACTTCTTTGGTTTAATTCCTGGTTCAGGGACTTGCTAGCTATATGCTTCAGTTGCCTCATCTATAAAATGGGGTGATAATAACACCTAAGTCATAGGATTGTTACTAGAGTCAAATGCGATAATATACGGTGAAAATTACACAGCACAGTGCCTGACACATCATGTTAATGTTGTATTACCCAGAATAAATGACTTGACCTCTCATGACCTAGTGTCCTCATTTGTAAAGTGGGGACAATAATACCTTCCTTCAGAGTTGTAGTGAGTATTGAGATAACATGTGAAGTGTCCAGCACAGAGTTAGCACTGGATAATTCTTTCTGTTTGTATTATTGATTTATAAAAATATAGCCAACAAAAGCTGATAGCTGCACAAACTATGGTAATAAACTAAATGAATAAACTATAAAGTAAGGGTTCCTTTGACACTGGGAAGATTAGGTAAACACATATGCTTGAAAGGCTTATTAGGGCTCTACTAGCTAAGAAAGACTAACAAGGAAAACCATTAAAGCAATTTTCTGAAACATGGTATATGATCAAAAGACTGGAGCAGCAGGGATGTATTTATAATGTTTACTGGCATAAATATCCTTTAGAAAGAGTAATTTGGAAGTTCCCATGCTCTTAGAGTCTTTGAACTTGAACCTCAATATTTGAAATGAAGTTTTTTTTAGTGTGTTGTTTTTTCCTTTTTAAAATGTAGTGATGCTGACATTAAAGCTTGCTTGCAGTCTGCCTCTTACCTAATGCACTTAATACTTCCTCTAGAGCTACACTTCCAGTAGGGT
Source organism: Tursiops truncatus (assembly GCF_011762595.2). NCBI lineage: Eukaryota > Metazoa > Chordata > Mammalia > Artiodactyla > Delphinidae > Tursiops > Tursiops truncatus. Next base: position 57,609,898 of record NC_047055.1, read on the forward strand.
AGTATGTGGTTAATTACATTAACATTTAAATTAATTCAAATCCAATAAAACTAATTATTCAGTTCCTCAGCTGCAATAGCCACATTTTAAGTGCTCAACAGCCACATGTGGCTAGTGACTACTGAACTGTACGGCACAGATACAGGGCATTTCCACCACTGCAGAGAGTTCTACTGGACACTACAGATCTATATATTCAAGCTACTCATTTACGTATAGAACTACCTCTAAGATCATTACAATTCAAAGAAATTCATGGTGGTGCAAATGTGCGATCAAAGGGCTGCCAAAGTACAGGGTCAGCTTTAACGGAAACATAGGAATGAAACAAAAAAGGAAGCCACAAACTTTCAAAGTACAAGTTTAGAATGACAATTTCAGTAGAAGAAGAATTAAATTCATAAAATTTTTGAAAAGAGCTGAATGAAATATTTTTCTGTATGTATGCAGGTATAGTCATCCTTTGCTATCTGAGGAGGATTGATATTTGGACCTCTGCTCCGGACACCAAAATCCACTTATGCTCAAGTATCTTTATTTTGTTGTTAGTTTCTGCTTTATAACAAAGTGAATCAGTTATACATATAAAAATGTTCCCAAATCTCTTCCCTCTTGCGTCTCCTTCCCTCCCATCCTCCCTATCCCACCCATTCAGGTGGTCTCAAAGCGCCGAGCTTATCTCCCTGTGTTATGTGGCTGTTTCCCACTAGCTATCTATTTTAGGTTTGGTAGTGTCCATGCCACTCTCTCACTTTGTCACAGCTTACCCTTCCCCCTCCACATATCCTCAAGTCCATTCTCTAGTAGGTCTGTGTATTTATTCCTGTCTTACCCCTAGGTTTTTCATGACATTTTTTTTTCTTAAATTCCATATATGTGTGTTAGCATATGGTATTTGTCTTTCTCTTTCTGGCTTACTTCACTCTGTATGACAGACTCCAGGTCTATCCATCTAATTACAAACCGCTCAATTTCGTTTCTTTTTATGGCTGAGTAATATTCCACTGTATATATGTGCCACATCTTCTTTATCCATTCATCCGATGATGGACACGTAGGTTGTTTCCATCTCCAGGCTATTGTAAATACAGCTGCAATGAACATTTTGGTACATGACACTTTAAATTATGGTATTCTCAGGGTATATGCCCAGTAGTGGGATTGCTGGGTCATATGGTAGTTCTATTTGTAGTTTTTTAAGGAACCTCCATACTGTTCTCCACAGTTGCTGTATCAATTTACATTCTAACCAACAGTGCAAGATGGTTCCCTTTCCTCCACACCCTCTTCAGCATTTATTGTTTCTAGATTTTTTGATGATGGCCATTCTGACTGGTGAGATGATATCTCATTGTAGTTTTGATTTGCATTTCTCTAATGATTAATGAAGTTGAGCATTTTTTAATGTGTTTGTTGGCAGTCTGTATATCTTCTTTGGCGAAATGTCTATTTAGGTCTTCTGCCCATTGGATTGGGTTGTTTGTTTTTTTTGTTATTGAGCTGCATGAGCTGTTTATAAATTTTGGAGATTAATTCTTTGTCAGTTGCTTCATTTGCAAATATTTTCTCCCATTCTGAGGGCTGTCTTTTGGTCTTGTTTGTGGTTTCCTTTGCTGTGCAAAAGCTTTGAAGTTTAATTAGGCCTCATTTGTTTATTTTTGTTTTTATTTCCATTTCTCTAGGGGGTGGGTCAAAAAGGATCTTGCTGTGATTTATGTCTTAGAGTGTTTTACCTATGTTTTCCTCTAAGAGTTTGATAGTTTCTGGCCTTACATTTAGGTCTTTAATCCATTTTGAGTTTATTTTTGTGTAAGGTGTTAGGGAGTGATCTAATCTCATACTTTTACATGTACCTGTCCAGTTTTCCCAGCACCACTTATTGAAGAGGCTGTCCTTTATCCACTATACATTCCTGCCTCCTTTATCAAAGATAAGGTGTCCATATGTGCATGGGTTTATCTCTGGGCTTTCTATCCTCTTACATTGATCTATATTTCTGTTTTTGTGCCAGTACCATACTGTCATGATTACTGTAGCTTTGTAGTATTGTCTGAAGTCAGGGAGACTGATTCCTCCTGTTCCGTTTTTCGTTCTCAACATTGCTTTGGCTATTCGGAGTCTTTTGTGTTTCCATACAAATTGTGAAATTTTTTGTTCTAATTCTTTGAAAAATGTCAGTGGTAGCTGGATAGGGATTGCATTAAATCTGTACATTGCTTTGGGTAGTAGAGTCATTTTCACAATGTTGATTCTTCCAATCTAAGAACATGGTATATCTCTCCATCTATTTGTATCATCTTTAATTTCTTTCATCAGTGTCTTATAATTTTCTACATACAGGTCTTTTGTCTCCTTAGGTAGGTTTATTCCTAGATATTTTATTCTTTTTGTTGCAATGGTAAATGGGAGCGTTTTCTTGATTTCACTTTCAGATGTTTCATCATTAGTGTATAGGAATGCCAGAGATTTCTGTGCATTAATTTTGTGTCCTGCCAATTTACCAAATTTATTGATTAGCTCTAGTAGTTTTCTGGTAGCATGTTTAGGATTCTCTATGTATAGTATCATGTCATCTGCAAACAGTGACAGCTTTACTTCCTTTCCGATTTGGATTCCTTTTATTTCCTTTTATTCCCTGATTGCTGTGGATAAAACTTCCAAAACTATGTTGAATAACAGTGGTGAGAGTGGGCAACCTTTTCTTGTTCCTGATCTTAGTGGAAATGCTTTCAGTTTTTCACCATTGAGGACAATGTTGGCTGGGGATTTGTCATATATGGCCTTTATTATTCTGAGGAAAGTTCCCTGTATGCCTACTTTCCACAGGGATTTTATCATAAATGGGTGTTGAATTTTGTCAAAAACTTTCTCTGCATCTATTGAGATGATCATATGGTTTTTCTCCTCTACTTTTTTAATATAGTTTATAACATTGATTATTTTGCATATATTGAAGAATCCTTGCATTCCTGGAATAAACCCCACTTGATCATGTTGTATGATCCTTATAATGTGCTGTTGGATTCTGTTTGCTAGTATTTTGTTGAGGATTTTTGCATCTATGTTTATCAGTGATATTAGCTTGTAGTTTTCTTTCTCTGTGACATCCTTGTCTGGTTTTGGTATCAAGGTGATGGTGGCCTCATAGAATGAGTTTGGGAGTGTTCTGCCCTCTGCTATATTTTGGAAGAGTTTGAGAAGGGTAGTTGTTAGCTCTTTTCTAAATATTTGATAGAATTAGCCTGTGAAGCCATCTGATCCTGGGCTTTTGTTTGTTGGAAGATTTTTAATCACAGTTTCATTTCAGTGCTTGTGATTTGTCTGTTCATATTTTCTATTTCTTCCTGATTCAGTCTTGGCAGGTTGTGCATTTCTAAGAATTTGTCCATTTCTTCCAGGTTGTCCATTTTATTGGCATAGAATTGCTTGTAGTAATCTCTCATGATGTTTTGTATTTTTGCAGTGTCAGTTGTTACTTCTCCTTTTTCATTTCTAATGCTATTGATTTGAGTCTTCTCCCTTTTTTTCTTGATGAGTCTGGCTAATGGTTTATCAGTTTTGTTTATCTTTTCCAAGTACCAGCATTTAGTTTTATTGATCTTTGCTGTCATTTCCTTCATTTCATTTCTGATCTTATTTTTATGATTTCTTTCCTTCAGCTAACTTTGGGTTTTTTTTGTTCTTCTTTCTCTAATTATTTTAGGTGCAAGGTTAGGTTGTTTATTCGAGTTGTTTCCTGTTTCTTAAGGTAGGATTGCATTGCTATAAACTTCCTTCTTAGAACTTCTTTTGCTGCATCACATAGATTTGGGGTCATCGTGTCTCCATTTTCATTTCTTTCTAGGTATTTTTTTATTTCCTCTTTGATTTCTTCAGTGACCACTTCGTTATTAAGTAGTGTATTGTTTAGCCTCCATGAGTTTGTATTTTTTTACAGATCTTTTCCTTTAATTGATATCTAGTCTCATAGCTTTGTTGTCGGAAATGATACTTGAAACAATTTCAATTTTCTTAAATTTACCAAGGGTTGACTTGTGACCCAAGATATGATCTATCCTGGAGAATGTTCCATGAGCACTTGAAAAAAATGTGTATTCTCTTATTTTTGGATGGAGTGTCCTTTAAATATCAATCGAGTCCATCTTGTTTAATGTATCATTTAAAGCTTGTGTTTCATTATTTATTTTCATTTTTGATGATCTGTCCATTGGTGAAAGTGGTGTGTTAAAGTCCCCTACTATGGATGTGTTACTGCCGATTTGCCCTTTTATGGTTGTTAGTATGTGCCTTATGTATTGAGGTGCTCCTGTGTTGGGTGCATAAATATTTACAGTTGTTATATCTTCTTGGATTGATCCCTTGATCATTATGTAGTGTCCTATGTTGTCTCTTCTAATAGCCTTTATTTTAAAGTCTATTTTGTCTGATATGAGAATAGCTACTCCAGCTTTCTTTGGTTTCCAATTGCATGAAATATCTTTTTCCATCCCCTTACTTTCAGTCTGTATGTGTCTCTAGGTCTGAAGTTGGTCCCTTGTAGACAGCATATATATGGTCTTGTTTTTGTATCCATTCAGCTGATCCTGTCTTTTGCTGGGAGCATTTAGTCCACTTACATTTAAGGTAATTATCAACATGTATATTCCTATTCCCATTTTCCTAATTGTTTTGGGTTCATTATTGTAGCTCTTTTCCTTCTCTTGTGTTTCTTGCCTAGAAAAGTTTCTTTAGCAGTTGTTGTAAAGCTGGTTTGGTGGTGCTGAACTCTCTCAACATTTGCTTGTCTGTAAAGGTTTTAATTTCACCATCAAATCTGAATGAGATCCTTGCTATGTAGAGTAATCTTGGTTGCAGGTTCTTCTCCTTCATCACTTTAAATATGTCCTGCCAGTCCCTTCTGGCTTGTAGAGTTTCTGCTGAAAGATCAGCTGTTAACCTTATGGGGATTCCTTCGTGTGTTATTTGTTGTTTTTCCCTTGCTGCTTTTAATATGTTTTCTTTGTATTTAATTTTTGACAGTTTGATTAATATGTGTCTTGGTGTATTTCTCCTTGGATTTAACCTGTATGGGACTCTCTGTGCTTCCTGGACTTGATTAACTCTTTCCTTTCCCATATTAGGGAAGTTTTCAACTATAATCTCTTCAACTATAATCTCTTCAAATATTTTCTCAGTCCCTTTCTTTTTCTCTTGTTCTTCTGGAATCCCTATAATTCAAATGTTGGTGCATTTAATGTTGTCCCAGAGGTCTCTGAGACTGTCCTCAGTTCTTTTCATTCATTTTTGTTTATTCTGCTCTGCAGTAGTTATTTCCACTATTTTATCTGTGGAATAAGAACTTATCTGTTCTTCTGCCTCAGTTATTCTGCTCTTGATCCCATCTAGAGTATTTTTAATTTCATTTATTGTGCTGTTCATCGTTGCTTGTTTCATCTTTAGTTCTTCTAGGTCCTTGTTAAATGTTTCTTGCATTTTGTCTATTCTATTTCCAAGATTTTGAATCATCTTTACTATTATTATTCTGAATTCTTTTTCAGGTAGACTGCCTATTTCATCTTCATTTGTTAGGTCTGGTGGGTTTTTATCTTGCTCCTTCATCAGCTGTGTGTTTTTCTGTCTTCTCATTTTGCTTATCTTACTATGTTTGGGGTCTCCTTTTCACAGGCTGCAGGTTCATAGTTCCCATTGTTTTTGGTGTCTGTCCCCAGTGGCTAAAGTTCGTTCAGTGGGTTGTGTAGGCTTCATGGTGGAGGGGACTAGTGCCTGTGTTCTTGTGGATGAGGCTGGATCTTCTCTTTCTGGTGGGCAGGTCCACATCTGTTGGTGGGTTTTGGGGTGTCTGTGGACTTATTATGATTTTAGGCAGCCTCTTTGCTAATGGGTGGGGTTGTGTTCCTGTCTTGCTAGTTTTTTGGCATAGTATGTCCAGCACTGTAGCTTGCTGGTTGTTAAGTGAAGCTGGGTGCTGGTGTTGAGGTGGAGATCTCTGGGAGCTTTCGCCGTTTGTTATTGTGTGGAGCTGGGATGTCTCTTGTGGACCAGTGTCCTGAAGTTGGCTCTCCCACCTCAGAGGCACAGCATTGACTCCTGGCTGCAGCACCAAGAGCCTTTCATCCACTCGGCTCAGAATAAAAGGGAGAAAAAGTAAAATGAAAGAATGAGTAGAAGTAGTAAGAAAGAAAGGAGGGAGGGAGGGAGGGGGAAAGGAAGGGAAGAAGGAGGGAAGGAAGGAAAAAAAGAAAGAAGATAAAATAAAATAACGTAAGATAAAATGTAATAAAGTTATTAAAATAGAAAAAATAATTATTAAGGAAAAAAAATATTAAAAAACAAACAAACAAAACACGGACGGATAGAACCCTAGGACAAAAGGTGGAAGCAAAGCTATACAGACAAAATCTCACACAGAAGCATACACATACACACTCACAAAAAGAGGAAAAGGGGAAAAAATCATAAATCTTTCTCTCAAAGTCCACCTTCTCAATTTGGAATGATTCGTTATGTATGCATGTACTCCACCAATGCAGGGTACATCAAGTTTAGTGTGGAGTTTTAGTCTGCTGCTTCTGAGGCTGCTGGGAGAGATTTCCCTTTCTCTTGTTTGTTTGCACAGCTCCCAGGGGCTCAGTTTTGGATTTGGCCCCGCCTCTACGTGTAGGTCGCCACGTAGGCGTCTGTTCTTCGCTTAGACTGGACGGGGTTAAAGGAGCCGCTGATTCGGGGGCTCTGGCTCACTCCGGCCAGGGGGAGGGAGGGGCACGGAGTGCGGGGCGAGCCTGAGGCGGCAGAGGCCGGCATGACGTCACAGCAGCCTGAGGTGCACCGTGCGTTCTCCCGGGGGAGTTGTCCCTGGATCCAGGGACCCTGGCAGTGGCGGGCTGCACAGGTTCCCCAGAAGGGAGGTGTGGATAGTAACCTGTGCTCGCACACAGGCTTCTTGGTGGTGGCAGCAGCAGCCTTAGCGTCTCATGCCCATTTCTGGGGTCCACGCTTTTAGCAGCGGCTCGTGCCCCTTCTCTGGAGTTCCTTTAAGCAGCGCTCTTAATCCCCTCTCCTCACACACCAGGAAACAAAGATGGAAGCAAAAGCCTCTTGCCTGTTGGACAAGTCCAGACTTTTCCCCAGACTCCCTCCCAGCTAGCTGTGGTGCACTAACCCCTGCAGGCTGTGTTCTTGTTGCCAACCCCAGTCCTCTCCCAGCGCTCCAACCGAAGCCCGAGCCTCAACTCCCAGCCCTGCCCGCCCCGGCGGGTGAGCCGACAAGCCTCTCAGGCTGGTGAGTGCCGGTTGGCACCGATCCTCTTTGCGGGAATCTCTCCGCTTTGCCCTCAGCACCGCTGTTGCTGTGCTCTCCTCCTCTGCTCCGAAGCTTTCCCCCCTCTGCCACCTGCAGTCTCCGCCCATGAAGGGGCTTCCTAGTGTGTGGAAACCTTTCCTCCTTCACAGCTCCCTCGCACTGGTGCAGGTCTTGTCCCTATCCTTTTGTCTCTGTTTATTCTTTTTTCTTTTGCCCTACCCAGGTACGTGGGGGGGTTTCTTGCCTTTTGGGAGGTCTCAGGTCTTCTGCCAGCATTCAGTAGGAGTTCTGTAGGAGTTGTTCCACGTGTAGATGTATTTCTGGTGTATCTGTGGGGAGGAAGGTTATCTCCACGTCTTACTCTTCCGCCATCTTCCCGGAAGCCCTCTTCTAACTGATTGTCAAGTATCTTATATAACCTATGCATATCCTTGCTCGTATTTAAAATCATCTTTAGATTTGTAAATACAGTGTAAATACTATATAAATAGTTGAGAGAGCACACCAAATTTAAGTTTTGCTTTTTGAAACTTCCAGATTTTTTTTATATTTTCAATCCTTCGTTGGTTGAATTTGCAGATGCAGAACCTGTGGATACGGAGGGGTGACTGTATCTATCCTTTATATAATTTCCCCAGAACCTTACTTTTTGAAAGAGTAAATATTTAAATAGAGGAAAATTATGAAATAACCCTCCTCAATAAAAATGCACCTCCCTTTCTTTTAGCACATGATCTGGGTTTCATAGCCTCTCTGGAACTGCCTATGTCCCTTAAGCTACTGAATTAATTTTAAACTTTAGTAAGTAATGTTCAAATATCATTCCCATTTTTCCTGATGAGGTAACAAAGGCACAGGAGTGCTATGTAACTTGCTCAAGTTCATGGAGCTAGTATGTGGTAGAACTGGGATTTAAATCTAAGCAGTCTAGTTCTAGGTCTATGCTTGTAACCACCATGCTATACTGGATATTCCTGATCTATATATTTGACTCTTATTTATGTCATACAGTCTCTGATATCTGATTCCTGTATCCCAACTCGGATTTAGGTTAAACAAAGGTATGAACAATTATCTCAAGTGATGTTGTAAAATTATCCCAGAAAAGCAGACTGATTTTAATCCACTCTGATCTTAAAATTGGTAATGCCACATGTACTTATAAGAGGAGAAGGAGGAGAAAAACGGAAAGAGAAGGGTGAGGAGGAGAAGGAGAAGGAAAAAGGTGGGGAGGAGGAGGAAGAGGGAAGAAGGCTGCTACAACTTTCCCAAAGTAGAAAATGACTTTAGTCATCGTGGGAAAAACACCCTTGGATTTCATACTAAGCCTAAATCTACTAATTATAAACAAAATTATTTTTCAACAAAACTCTACCTAAAGAATGTTGCCAACAGGCAATATTTATGTATTTAGCAAATATGAGCCACAGGAATAAACGACTCAATACTAGGCTGAATATTTGATCAGAAAATGTAGGGCCTTCCTGCAAAATCAAAGGGCTTAAATGATATGAAAATTAAATAAAAATTCAATGTTTTATTAAGTTTAGAGTTCTGTATGTACACTCTAAATATATAATGCTGTCTACTTTAAAAAAAACCCTATTGTATTTGTAGAAGTTTAAAATATTTAATCAGGGCTATTCTCTCACACGGTCAGTTATAGGTGGATTTCTTGTTTTCAGGCACCAAAAAGTTACTTTTGATAGTAAATAATAAAAAGAGTCAAATATCTAGTCTCCTATTATGGAAATTACTCAAATCTAACAGTAGAATTTTGTTCCACAACTTGAACAGAAAATATAATGAGGCAGGCTATAGGTGTGGGAACGTATAGTGATTAAGGTTATGAGTTCTGGATTTAGTGATTAAGTAGCATCATGCTACTTGAGTTGGAATCCCAACACCTTAGTATTAGCTGTGTGATCTTCAGCTAGCTACTTAACCTATCTTTGTCTAACTTTACTCATATGTAAAATGGGGTTATTATAATAGTACTTTTCTGATGACAGTTTTTCTGAGTGTTAAATAAGATGATCTATGTAATATATTTGGCATAGAAAGCTCTTAATAGGTGTTAGTTGTCATTATCATCTTCATCAAAGGAAAACAAGACTGACAAGTTGAAAGGATTTGAAATTGTCTTTTCTGTATGGAAAAATAAGCTGGGAGTGATCTCTTATATTCACAGAATGTCGGAAATAGAATGAGGCTTAAAGATCCTCCAGTCCACACTTAAACATACCCACATCCCGTTTCTCACATGAGGAAACAAGCTCAGGAAGATGGCATGAGTGTTCATTATCATAACTGGCTGGTGGTATAGTGGTATAACTAGAAGTAGAACCTAGGGCTCTGGACTTCAAGCACAGAACTCTTTCCACTATATTATGATAGTCACCACCACCCCTTCCCCAGCCTTCAGTTATTTTGTTATAAGGAACATGGGGCTATGGCATAGAGGGCATAAGTACAAAAGATGTAACTATTCATTAGATTTAATGATTTCAACATGAAGGATTTAGGGAAGCTCTGTACAGATGAGTGATGCTGAAAATTAAACATTGATGTAGGTTATCAAGAGAGAGATTTAGATTTCTATTCCTGAGATGCCTTTAAAACTAAGACATCCTCTTCATTCATCCATTCATTCATTCACAAACATTTTTGATCACTTCCTGTAGAATAGGCAATGACTACTTGTGGGATGACTTGCTGCAATCCTGCCTAGCACTAGATGCCACTGAAAGTAACTTCCATCATCAAGACAATGTTCATTTTGGACCTTTACTCACCCTACTTACATAATTCCGTAGACTTTCAGGGGAAAAGGGTTTTCTTTAGCAAGTTTTTCTGAAATTAATATACCTTATATTCAGATAGGTTTTTTCCCATCTTATGATAAGTCTAATACTGCTGTAATTTAAACTCATTCTGGTCACTGCCATACGTCTTAATCTCTTTGACCCATATTAAGCTACCACCTTAATATTTTACTTTTTGAAGTCATTCCATTTGTCCTTCGTTTCCATAAGGATTGTATGGGAAAAGCCACATTTGCCTAGATCAATTCTAATAATGAAGGCTCAGAACAATTATGTAAAGCATAATTTGTGGAATTAATGTACCAGCTTTCCAAATATAAGAAGATTGAATAATTTCTTCATTTTAGCACTAGACTAGTCTTTGTGTAAATACACCAATTTGCCTTTTGAATATCTGCTATCTTGGCATCTGAGTAAAGTAACTGCCTATCAATATATGCCTTAAATATGTAAGATACATACACAGACACACACACACATATTTGTGTATGTGTGTGTATTCTTACTTGGGTTAATTTCAGCAAGTTTATAAAACTTCTCAGTACACTCTTTTATCTTAAAAGCTACTCCACATAGCTAGTGAAGTTTCATTCTGTTTAATTTTCTGATGTCATCATATTTGAATAGGATAAAGGGAAGGGGAAAGAACTACCATCTATAGAACCAGGTACCAGGCAGTGTGCATTAACTGTATTCTCAAAATAACCCTAGTATTACTAGCTACAGCCTAAAAAGGCTAAAAGTTTTCATAAAAGCATCTTTCACACATGAGTAATTTTACACTTGCTGATGGATGTGGAATTGGCATAGCCATTTGAGAAATCAATTGGGCAGTATGTATTAAAATGAATAATGCACATACTCTGTGCTCTAGTAATTCCACTTTGTGGGATTCTAGAGAAGTACTCACATTGCACAAGGATTCTCTTTGCAGCATAGTGGAAACCTGGAAACAATTTTAAAAAGATAGATAAATAAACTATCAAACAAACATTATGGAACACTATAATTTAAAATAATGAATTAAGACATTAATCTATAATATGAGATATTGTTAGGCTTATATTGCAGAATAATAAAAGCAGTAAATATTATTTATACATATATGTATAAATATGGGTAAGAGATTTGAATGAAGAGAGGATGGTTAAGGGAAGATTTTTGACTTTATAAATTTTTATGTTAGAGTGTATTCATGCACTGTTGTATAACTAAAAATCACATTTTTTGTCTTTCTGAACTTATTCCTGTTGGATCTCTGGGCCAAATCCACCTGCACTTGGTTGTATTTGTAACCATTTTCCTAAACTGAAGAACACGTACATTTTTGGTCTAAAGTCTTTAATTCTGTGCATTTGTCTGAGCAATTATCCTCAGCTACCAGCAGGAAATCTGGGAACCTATTCAAAGTCTGCCTAGAAACATTAAGCTTGCAGTATTGCTGTTGATGTAACAGAGGGAGGAAGGATGAAAATCTTACAAGTTGAACCAAAAGGAAAACCACAGCATGCAGAACATTTGGCAGTCTGAGTAAATGCACAGTCCTGTTTTAAGAACAGCAAGTTACACCTACATTATAGCTATATTTTGATATGAGTCTGTCAGTGTTTCCCTTGTAAGTCTGTGATTCTGGTTTTTAATACCTCCTTGATCTGAAGAAAACACTATTTTTATCGTTTTAGGAATATATCCTGGAGTTGTGTCAATTGGTTGTAAATTATAGTAATGTATGAAGAAATTGAGTAATGCTGTCGACTCTTTGCACACTGATAAAGTTATGTAATTTGCTGATCTGGGAAAAATGTTAAGAATGCCAGCATAATCGATAGAGTGAACATTTTATCTAAACATTATCAAAAATCATACTCTCATCTTTATGGATCATTCTTTAACATTAGAATCTACTCTTTGAAATTAAACTAGAAGCAGATCACATGAAGCATAATTAAAAATCAGCTTGAAGTAATATAAGAGCAGTAGTCTTAGTTGTTTTCAAAGGTAGTTTCCTATATTGGTTTCAGATTTTTTTACATTTAATGTTTTTGTTTGTTAAACTTTAAATCTTGTTAATTGCAGACATACAATAACATTGGGGGATACATCAGGCGAGTTCTCAAAAAAGCAAAAAAAAGGATGCAAACTAAAAGTGAAAGAAGTATGTACTGTTATGAAAGCATTCTAGAAATTATTTTGCATTAGATTACTTGCAATGCTGACAAAGGAATTGGTAATGTGCTCTTTGGAGAGATGGACATCATCTAAGAAAGCACTAAATAACGTTCTTATTTCTGACAAATTTGGATTATTATAAAAATAAAGGAAATAATAATACCTTAAGGACGTAAGACTTTTTTTTTTTTTTTTCTTTTTTTGCCGTACGTGGGCCTCTCATTGTTGTAGCCTCTCCTGTTGCAGAGCACAGGCTCTGGACGTGCAGGCTCAGCAGCCATTGCTCACGGGCCCAGCCGCTCCGCGGCATGTGGGATCTTCCCGGACCGGGGCACGAACCCGTGTCCCCTGCATCAGCAGGCAGACTCTCAACCACTGCACCACCAGGGAAGCCCAAGAACCTAAGACATTTAAATGACACTGCTCAGTAACAGTTTCTGAACCCCCTTTTGTTTCTATCAACAGGAACTTCATTCTACAACTCTGAAAATATCTACTTGTGCCCCAAGCACTGTACATATAACCCCAAATATTGAACAGGTAAAATAAGATATGGGTTAGATCAGATTACTTTCTTTTTGTGTAAACCTTGCTTGTCTGTTTAAGTGATCTTTAGGCCCTCATAAAACTTTATACATTCACAAAAATTCAGGAACATAAAACTGGAAAGGAGAGCCTTACATATGAAAGTCAGCTCAGCCCATTATAGGAATGTGAAGCAAGTGCTGTGGATTGAGGTTTTTCAATTTCATTATCTACTCAATCTGATGGCTTTTGTTTGAGTGCAGTTTATTTTTCTCCAAGGATCTCCCACTGATTATGTATATTTTAAGGGTCTTTGATCTGAGCAGAAATGAAGTACCTAGATCTTGGATTGAGTGAGGACGTGGCTTTGTGAATGATAATACTGTACATTTATATCCAGAGAGAATAACTTGCAGGGTCAGAACTAGCCCTTCTCCAAGGTGCATGATTTGAAAGAAACACAAGTTCAAGTTCCCTTAACCTTTGTGACCTAATAATCCCACTTTTAAGATTATTTTTGAGTGTACACATTATATCTCCAAAAGGTAGGTACCTGTAATAATAATTAAATACCATATTAACAAATATGTGTTTAATGAGCTAGTCCCACATATTAAAAAGTAAATTCTGAGTAAATAAACCATATGACATCTTAAGTTTGTTAGTACACAGGAGGGGAGTATAAAGGCTGCAGGATTTGGAAGATAGGAGGGAGAAAGATACTGTTCTGAGAAAACATGCCTGCCCAGACTGAAGTGTCACGATGTGAACTTGAATAGTGAAGGGACAAATGGACAAAAGCTGGTCTCTAGACCTGGGGTACAGTGAGGAAAAGGTGATATTATGCAGAACAAGTAAGATTATCAAAGAAAAGTTTGCCTACCATGTACCAATTCGGCCTGGCCTAGAGCTAGGTCAGTTAGAGTCATGCATTTATTCAGCAAACATTTGCTGACTGCCAAGTGTGTACCAAATATTGCACAAAGGTGAATAGGAACCAATCACTACTCCCAAAGACCTCAGACTAACATGGGTCACACACTAACAAAATATAGGACAGTGGAATAAAGGTTACAACTGAGTTAAAAGTGGAGCCCCATGGGATGGACCACCAAGATAGGATTAGCTCAGAAAAGTAAGTCTACTTAAATCACAGAGCTGTTCACTACACTGAAATCCAGTCATAAAATTGTATTTACTGTTATTTTTCATAATAAATGGCTCTATAATTAAGTTTGCTGTAAATTTTACTTCTGACAAAAAATGTTTTTTCTAGAAAATTTGGAAATACAAAAGAACATAAAGAAGAAAAAATAAAATTCACTCATGACCCATCCCCTACCCAGAGATGGTACTCTTAGCATTTTGTTGTGTTTTCTTCCATTCAAATAAAAAATTAAGATCATACCATATATGCAGTTTTATATCTTCATTCTCATTTAATCTTACATAATGTTATGAGTTTTTAATGTAAATTTGTATTATCAAGATCATTATTTCGATGGCTACATATTTCAGCTTATGCATGATTATTTAATCTTTCCCCTCTCCACAGGAAAATGCTCCTCCTACTGTGCCCTCATCAGCATTATTATTTTAACATTTTCTCAGTTAAAATATGGTATTCTTTTGTTATGTTTACTTGATTCTTAGTTTGTTTGAATAATTTTTGTTGTTTGTTAATCGTTTGCTTTTCTTCTTTTCTGCTTTCATACCGTTTGCTCATTTTTCTATTAGTGTGAAGATTTTTTTTCTCACCGAGGTATAAAACTCTCTTTATATTAATGATACCACTCTTTTTCCATCCAAAATTTACAAATGACTTTGTTCTTGTGTTTTGTCTCCCTTTTAACATTATTTATGGCCCTCGCCCACCACCACACTGAAGATTTAAATGTTTAAGTGTACACACACACAGTTTTCTCTTTGCGTCTCCTTTCATTTTTTAAAATATAGGATGTCCTTTCCAAACAGAAACTCTGATTAATAAATATTAAGCTATATTTTCTTCTAATCATGTGGGGGCATTTACAATGAAACAAATATTTTGAAACTCTCATCAAATATAGTTTGGAATGTGTGATGAATTACTATGCAATGAGTATAATAGAAATACCTAGCATGGTGCTGAGCCCATAAACACACTCCTTCATGTATGTTTTTCAGACTGAAATTAACCAAAACATAAATTCATATGTCATCATTTATGTAAATGGTTTTTAAAATTTCACTCTGAAAATTGCTCCCTATTATTCTGGCTGCAAGGTCACTAAATAACTATGATTATATGCAGCTTTTATCTTTTCTTCACAGGAACTCCATTCTCCAACAGTGAAAGTCACTACATATCCGCAGACCACTATTAGGCAATATGTAGTGCAAAATCCTGAACAGGTAAGCTATATCATGCAAACTCTTGTCACAACCTAGTAATTCCTCAGAAGTTGATAGCTTAAACAAGAAGGGTGAGTCAGCTACTAGATTCCTAATATCAGACTGTTGGAGTTCTTCGTTATAAAGTTACTTTCTGATTATTAATATTAACAAAGTCATCTTTAGCTCCAGACAACCATGTGCCTCAGAGATGCAACAGTTCCAAGTAACATGGAAATTGTTGGGTTATAAAGTCTTTCTGCTTCTATAGCACCACCCTTTGTGCACTTTGAACCAAAGAAAAAAGGGACAAAGTTCTTTCACAGGCTTCATATAAAACTATCACCTGTTGCATCGGCAGTTGGAGTCTTTAGTCTATTTAGATTTGCCATTGAGATATGGGCTAGGAAGAAGAAAATGAAAAGTCAAAAGTTCAAAAATGCCTCCATGCCTTTGTTTCCTACAGTGTATGAACTTTTGTGCCTAGAAATGAGGTCTTTTGAAAATTACATTATTATATTTTCTACAAAGATATTTAACTTTATATTATACAAACTAGGATATTATTCTTTGACTCATTTTGAGGAGAAAATTAAGAAAAATATTTTTCCCATAGTAATAAGCCTTCCTCAACACATACACACACACACACACACACACACACACGGCCTTACTTTAGCTGCAAAAGGAGGTTCTTCTATGGGGTTATAAGGACAAAAGTTTCACAAATAGAAACTGTGCCCCGGATAATACCACAATTCTTTGCTTTTCTCTTTATTTTATTTTTCTACTACTGCAGGAAACAGTTCTCTCTCTCAAAAATAAAACTGATCATTTTCTTCAGCTGTGGAAAACAAAGGGTTAAATTAGGGTAACACACTTGGTACTAGTCTAGTTGAGTGGGAAGTATATATTAATACTATACTTCTGCTTGTATCTATCTATCTCCCATCTTTTTTCTTTATTCATTTAAAAATTATCGTCTCATGTCTCTTTAGCTAGAGAGGCTGTCAGTTGTGCACATGCGCATGTGTGAACCTATGAGCTTACAAGCTCTGTGTTGGAGGGGTTGATTGTTTTGGACATTTCTTTGAGTTTTCATACATCTATGTAAAAATCAAGAGAGAATGTGATTATAGTAAAGCAGCTGCTTGCTCCTTTTGCAGAATCAAATGTTTAAGCAAAAAATCTGAAAAATGTGCGTGGGGGAAGGGAGACATGAGGAAGGCCTCGGAGATGAGACTGTGCCTCTTTCTACAACTTAGCCAATCACTTTATGCTTTCCCCTTTTTCCTCTCATTCTCTTTTTCTTCCTTTCACAAATAAACTGGGGAATATGCATATTTGAATTCATATTACACTTGACATCCCTGGCTCTCAAAGAATTAGTTCTAGATAGCACTTTTTTTTCGCGATGTGAGAAGTATTGTGTTTGCCTAAGATATATCCATGGAGAGATTTTAAATATCGAATCATTTGAATTCCAGCCTTCTTTGCAAGTGATTCTTATGTGACTTTGGATGCATTCTTATTCTTTAGTTAATGAGGAAATGGAAGAATTAATACTTATTGGATATACACTCCATGCTAGGCAATTTACATATTTTATCTCATTTAGTTCTAAAAAAGTGAGAAAACAGCAGCACAGAGAAGTTATCATTTATTCAGTGAATTTTTTTCCCTCAGGTTGAATGGGTTTAATAAGTTTACCATTTCAGTTCCTATTTGCAGCACCCAATATCCTTTGCAATACCAGAAAGACCCATCAGTGGCCAACAGTAAAGTTCAGACCTCCAGAGTTTAAAAGTTCAGGTTCTCTGAGCATTCTGTGTTGCAATGGCACTTGTACAAAATTGGTACCTCCCTATAGTTGGGGGCACGTTAAATGTACCCGTGAAAAAATCTTTTTCCGCTAGAAGGGGAAGAAAGAAAATCACTTCTCAAAACCCAGCAGATCTAGCTGTGAGGATCTAGCTGTGAGGTCTTAACTCCTGTTCCATCTCTTCAGGCTTGTTTTCCTTGTAGTGCAGCAAGAGAACAAATGTAACCTGAGTTACAAGAAACAAGACAGTGATGGCTATAAAGGGAGTGACCAGGAGCAGCAGAGCCTCCTTTACCTCCCACATCCAATATATGTACTTCACAGAAAAACAAAAATCACAAGTCCACAAAATACAACAGCTAGAATTACAAAAACCCATTCATCAAAGGGTGGTGGAAGGCAGGAAGGGGAAGTGGGAAGATAAATGGCACAGGGAGAAATTCAAATCAGTCTAGGCATGGGGGCTGGCAAATGCTAGAAAAGAACTGCAGAAAAACCTGTGGTCCTTTCATACTCACTGGTGTTTAAAATCCATACTGATGTCAGGAAGATTCTGCCTTACCTGCACTGGAGACAAAAATCCCGATTCCTGAAAATGGCAGAAGAGTAGGACATGGAGATAACCTTCCACCCCACAAATACATCAGAAATACATCTACATGTGGAACAACCCCTACAGAACACCTGCTGAACGCTGGCAGAAGACCTCAGACTTCCCAAAAGGCAAGAAACTCCCCACATACCTGGGTAGGGAAAAAGAAAAAACAGACAAAACAATAGGGATAGGACCTGCACGTCTGGGAAGGAGATGTGAATGAGAAAAGGTTTCCACACACTAAGAAGCCCCTTTGCAGGTGGAGACTGGGTGGCAGAGGGGGGAAGCTTTGGAACCACAGAGGAGAGAGCAGCAACAGGGTGCAGAGGGCAAAGAAGAGAGATCCCTGCACAGAGGATTGGTACCAACCAGGACTCACCAGCCCAAGAGGCTTGTCTGCTCACCCCCTGGAGCGGGCAGGGGCTGTGAGCTGAGGCTTGGGCTGTGGAGGTCAGATACCAGGGAGAGGACTGGGGTTTGCTGCATGAACACAGCCTGAAGTGGGCTAGTGTGCCACAGCTAACTTGGAGGGAGTCCTGGAAAAAGTCTGGAGCTGCCAAAGAGGCAAGAGAATTTTTCTTGCCTCTTTGTTTTGTGGTGAGCAAGGAGAGGGGATACAGAGCGCTGCTTAACTGAGCTCCAGAGACAGGCGCGAGGTGCAGCTATCAGCACAGACCCCGGAGAAGGGTGTGGGATGCCAAGGCTGCTGCTGAAGCCACCAAGAAGCCTGTGTGCAAGCACAGGTCACTATCCACACCTCCCCTCCTGGGAGCCTGTGCAGCCTGCCACTGCCAGGGTCCCAGAATCCAGGGACATCTTCCATAGGAGAGCACATGGCTCACCTCAGGCTGTTGTAATGTCATGCTGGCCTCTGCTGCCACAGGCTCCCCCACATTCCCATATCCCTCCCTCTCCCTGCCTGAAAGAGCCAGAGCCCCCGAATCAGCTGCTCCTTTAACCCTGTCTTGTCTGAGTGAAGAATAGACGCCCTCAGGTGGCCTACATGCAGAGGCGGGGCCAAATCCAAAGCTGAACCCCAGGAGCTGTGTGAACAAAGAAGAGAAAGGGAAATCTCTTCCAGCAGCCTCAGGAGCAGCAAATTAAATCTCCACCAGCAATGTGATCTATCCTGCATCTTTGGAATACCTGAATAGATAATGAATCATCACAAATTGAGGAGGTGGACTTTGGGAGCAAAGATATGTATATTTTTTTCCCTTTTTCTCTTTTTGCAAGTGTGCATATGTATGCTTATGTGTGTGATTTTGTCTGTATAGCTTTGCTTTTACCATTTGTCCTAGGGTTCTGTCTGTTTTTGTTTTTCTTTTTTTTAGTATAGCTTTTAGCACTTGTTATCATTGGTAGATTTTTTTTTTTTTTTTTTGGTTTGGTTGCTCTCTTCTTTCTTTTTATTTAAAAATTTTTTAATAATTATTTTTAACTTTTATAACTTAATTTTATTTCATTTTATTTTATATTATTTATTTTATCTTTTTCTTTATTTCTTTTTTTCTCACTTTTATTCTGAGCTGTGTGGATAACAGGCTATTTGTGCACCGGCCAGTTGTCAGGCTGTGCCTCTGAGGTGGGAGAGCCAAGTTCAGGACATTAGTCCACCAGAGACCATCCAGCTCCATGTAATATCAAACAACAAATATCTCCCAGAGATCTCCACCTCAACATCAACACCCAACTCCACTCAACGACCAGCAAGCTACAGTGCTGGACACCCTATGACAAACAACTAGCAAGACAGGAACATAACACTCATTAGCAGAGAGGCTGCCTAAAATCATAATAAGGTCACAAACATCCTAAAACACACCACCAGACATGGACCTACCCACCACAGAGACAAGATCTAGCCTCATCCACCAGAACACAGGCACTAGTCCCTTTGACCAGGAAGCCTACACAACCCACTGAACAAACCTTAGCCACTTAGGGCAGACACCAAAAACAATGGGAACTATGAACCTGCAGCCTGTGAAAAGGAGACCCAAACACAGTAAGTTAAGCAAAATGAGAAGACAGAGAAAAACACAGCAGATGATGGAGCAAGGGAAAAACAAACCAGACCAAACAAATGAAGAGGAAATGGGAAGTCTACCTTAAAAAGAATTCAGAATAATGATAGTAAGATAATCCAACATCTTGGAAATAGAATGAAGACAGTACAGGAAACGTTTAACAAGGACCTAGAAGAACTAAAGAGCAAACAATGATGAACAACACAATAAAAGAAAATAAAAATTCTCTACAAAGGATTAATAGCGGAATAACTGAGGCAGAAGAATGGATAAGTGACCTGGAAGATGAAAGAGTGGAATTAAATACTGCAGAGAAGAATAAACAAAAAAGAATGAAAAGAATTGAGGACAGTCTCAGAGACATCTGGGACAACATTAAATGCACAAACATGAGAATTATAGGGGTCATAGAAGAATAGAAAAAGAAAGGGACTGAGAAAATATTTGTAGAGATTATAGT
The DNA here is from genome assembly GCF_011762595.2 of Tursiops truncatus. Lineage (NCBI taxonomy): Eukaryota > Metazoa > Chordata > Mammalia > Artiodactyla > Delphinidae > Tursiops > Tursiops truncatus. The sequence goes on from NC_047055.1 coordinate 57,629,997, forward strand.
TGAAAACTTCCCTAATATTGGAAAGGAAATAGTCAATCAAGTCCAGGAAGCACAGAGTCCCATGCAGGATAAATCCAAGGAGAAAGATGCTAAGACACATATTAATCAAACTATCAAAAACTAAACACAAAGAAAAAGTATTAAAAGCAGCAAGGGAGAAACAACAAATAACATACAAGGGAATCCCCATAAGGTTAACAGCTGATATTTCATCAGAAACCCTGCAAGCCAGAAGGGAGTGGCAGGACATATTAAAGTGATGAAATGGAAAAATCTATAACCAACACTACTCTACCAGGAAGGATTTGGTTCAGATTTGAAGGAGAAATTAAAACCTTTAAAGACAAGCTAAAGCTAAGAGAATTCAGCACCACCAAACCAGCGTTACAAGAAATGCTAAAGGAATTTCTCTAGGCAGGAAGCACAAGAGAAGGAAAAGACCTACAATAATAATCCCAAAACAATTAAGAAAATGGGAATAGGAACATACATATCGATAATTACCTTAAATGTAAATGGACTAAGTGCTCTAACCAAAAGATATAGACTGGCTGAATGGAAACAAAAACAAGACCCGTACATATGCTGTGTACAAAAAGCCTCACTTCAGACCTGGGGATGCATACAGACTCAAAGTGAGGGGATAGAAAAAGATATTCTAAGCAAATTGAACTCAAAGAAAGCTGGAGTAGCATTTCTTGTATCAGACAAAATAGACTTTAAAACAAAGACTATTACAAGACAGAAAGGACACTACATAATGATCAAGGGATGAATCCAAGAAGAAGATATAAGAATTGTAAATATTTATGTACCCAACATAGGAGCACCTCAATACATAATGCAAATACTAACAGCCATAAAAGGGGAAATCGACAGTAACAATCATAGTAGGGGACTTTTACACCCCACTTTCAGCAATGGGCAGATCATCCAAAATAAAAATAAATAAGGAAACACAAGCTTTAAATGATACATTAAACAAGATGGACTTCACTGATATTTATAGAATATTCCATCCAAAAACCACAGTATACACATTTTTCGCAAGTGCTCATGGAACACTCTCCAGGATAGATCATATCTTGGGTCACAAGTCAAGCCTTGGTGAATTTAAGAAAATTGAAATCATAATCACGTATCTTTTCTGACCACAACACTATGAGAGTATATATCAGTTACAGGAAAATCTGTAAAAAATACAAACACATGGAGGCTAAACAATACACTACTAAATAACCAAGAGATCACTGAAGAAATCAAACAGGAAATCAAAAACTACCTACAAACATATGACAGTGAAAACATGATGACCCAAAACTTATGGGATGCAGCAAATGCAGTTATAAGAGTTATAAGTTATAAGAGGGAAGTTTTTAGCATTACAATCCTACCTTAAGAAAGAAGAAACATCTCAAATAAACAACATAACCTTACACCTAAAACAATTATAAAAAGAGGAAGAAAAAACCTCCAAATTTAGCAGAAGGAAGGAAATCATAAATATCAGAGCAGAAATAAATGAAATAGAAACAAAGAAAACAATAGCAAAGATCAATAAGACTAAAAGCTGGTTTCTTGAGAAGATAAACAAAATTGATAAACCATTAGCCAGACTCAGCAAAAAAAGGGAGAAGACTCAAATCAATAGAATTAGAAATGAAAAATGAGAAGTAACAACTGACATTGCAGAAATACAAATGATCATGAGAGATTACTACAAGCAACTGTATGCCAATGAAATGGACAACCTGGAAGAAATGGACAAATTCTTAGAAAGGTATAACCCTCCAAGACCGAACCAGGAAGATATAGAAAATATGAACAGAGCAAGCATAAGTAAGGAAATTGAAACTGTGATTAAAAATCTTCCAACAAAAAAAAAGCCCAGGACCAGATGGCTTCACAGGGGAATTCTATCAAACATTTAGAGAAGAGTTAACACCTATCCTCAAACTCTTCCAAAATATAGCAGAGGGAGGAACACTCCCAAACTCATTCTATGAGGCCACCATCACCTTGATACCAAAAGCAGACAAAGATGTCAAAAAGAAAGAAAACTACAGGCCAATATCATTGAGGAATATAGATGCAAAAATCCTCAACAAAATACTAGTAAACAGAATCCAACAGCACTTTAAACGGATCATACACCATGATCAAGTGGGGTTTATCCCAGGAATGCAAGGACTATCAATATATGCCAATCAATCAATGTGATACACCATATTAACAAATTGAAGGAGAAAAGTCATAAGATCATCTCAATAGATGCAGAGAGAGCTTATGACAAAATTCAACACCCATTTATGATAAAAACCCTCCAGAAACTAGGCTTAGAGGGAACTTTCCTCAACATAATAAATGCCATATATAAGACAAACCCATAGCCAACATCATCCTCAATGGTGAAAAACTGAAACCGTTTCCACTAAGATCAGGAACAAGACGAGTTTGCCCACTATGACTATTATTATTCAACATGGGTTTGGAAGTTTTAGCCACAGCAATCGGAGAAGAAAAAGAAATAAAAGGAATCCAAATCGGAAAAGATGTAAAGCTGTCACGTTTGCAGATGACATGATACTATACATAGAGAGCCCTAAAGATGCTACCAGAAAACTAATAGAGCTAATCAATGAATTTGATAAAGTAGCAGGGTACAAAATTAATGCACAGATATCTCTGGCATTCCTATACACTAATGATGAAAAATCGGAAAGTGAAATTAAGAAAACAGTCCCATTTACCATTGCAAGAAAAAGAATAAGTTATCTACGAATACACCTACCTAAGGAGACAAAAGACCTGTATGCATAAAACATTAAGACACTGATGAAAGAAATTAAAGATAATACAAACAGATGGAGAGATATACCATGTTCTTAGATTGGAAGAATCAACATTGTGAAAATGACTCTACTACCCAAAGCAATCTACAGATTCAATGCAATCCCTATCAAACTACCAATGGCATTTTTCACAGAACAAGAACAAAAATTTTCACAATTTGTATGGAGACACAAAAGACCCCGAATAGCAAAAGCAATCTTGAGAAAGAGAAACAGAGCTGGAGGAATCAGACTCCCTGACTTCACACTATACTGCAAAGCTACAGCAATGAAGACAGTATGGTACTGGCAGAAAAGCAGAAATATTGATCAACAGAACAGGATAGAAGGCCCAGAGATAAACCCATGCACATATGGTCACCTTATCTTTGATAAAGGAGTCAAGAATATACAGCAGAGAAAAGACAACCTCTTCAATAAGTGGTGCTGGGAAAACTGGACAGGTACATGTAAAGTATGAAATTAGAACACTCCCTAACACCATACACAAAAATAAACTCAAAATGAATTAAATACCTAAATGTAAGGCCAGATACTATCAAACTCTTAGAGGAAAACATTGGCAGAACACTCTGACATAAATCAATGCAAGATCCTTTTTGACCCACCTCTTAGAGAAATGGAAATAAAAACAAAACTAAGCAAATGGGACCTAATGAAACTTCAAAGCTTTTGCACAACAAAGGAACCATAAACAAGACCAAAAGACAACCCTCAGAATGGGAGAAAATATTTGCAAATGAAGCAACTGATAAAGGATTAATCTCCAAAATGTACAAGTAGCTCAAGCAGTTCAATATCAAAAAAGCAAACAACCAAATCCAAAAATTGACAGAAGACCTAAGTAGACATTTCTCCAAAGAAGATATAAAGATTGTGAACAAACACATGAGAGAATGCTCAACATCATTCATCATTCGAGAAATGCAAATCAAAACTACAATGAGATATCACCTCTCACTGTTCAGAATGGCCATCACCAAAAAAATCTACTAGCAATAAAGGCTGGAGAGGGTGTGGAGAATAGGGAACTTCTTGCACTTTTGGTGGGAATGTAAGTTGATACAGCCACTATTGAGAACTGTATGGAGGTCCTTGAAAAACTAAAAATAGAACTACCATAAGACCCAGCAATCCCACTACTGGGCATATACCCTGAGAAAACCATAATTTAAAAAGAGTCATGTACCACCATGTTCATTTCATCTCTATTTACAATAGCCAGGACATGGAAGCAACCTAAGTGTCCTTCGACAGGTGAATGGATAAAGAAGATATGGCCCATATATACGATGGACTATTACTCAACTATAAAAAGAAACAAAATTGAGTTATTTGTAGTGAGGTGGATGGGCCTAGAGTCTGTCATACAGAGTGAAGTAAGTCAGAAAGAGAATAACAAATACTGTATCCTAACACATATATATGGAATAAAAAAAATAAAAATTGTCATGAAGAACTTAGGGACAGGACAGGAATAAATACTCAAACCTACTAGAGAACGGACTTGAGGCCTCAGGGAGGGGGAATGGTAAGCTGAGTCAAAGAGAGTGGCATGGACTTATATACATTACCAAATATAAAAAAGATAGCTAGTGGGAAGCAGCTGCATGGCACAGGGAGATCAGCTTTGTGCTTTGTGACCACCTAGAGAGATGTGATATGGAGGGTGGGAGGGAGGGAGATGCAAGAGGGAAGAGATATGAGGATATATGTATATGTATAGCTGATTCACTTTGTTATAAAGCAGAAGCTAAGACACCATTGTAACGCAATTATAGTCCAATAAAGATGTTAAACAAAAAATGCCCGATTTCTCAGAAAGAGCGGAATATGCACAGGGCCCTTGGCAGAGTTGTTGCCTTCCCTGGTCAGGGAGGTGAACAAGGAAAAGAGCTGCCATGGTGCTCCTGTAATCCCGCCCATCTCCTCTTGATGGCAGTTGACTCAGTGGCCTTGGCAGGGCATGGGTGAGGTGAGGGGAAGTTCTCTGCAGAAGTTGAGCTACTCAGGGCAGACTGCAGGTAGACTGTCTTGCAGAAGAATCTGTTGCTTAAGAAAACCACCAAGGAGAAGAGGTGCAATTGGGAAGACACTGATAATGAATAAAGGAACGAGGATAGAGAAGAGGCAGGCACTGACAACGTAGGAGTACTGCATTGCTTTGAGGAAAGATGAGGGCAAACCAAATGCAAAGTAGTAAGGCCAATTCTTTCTATGTTTGACAACTGTTGGTGAATTTCAATTCCTTTATTGAACCAATGATATTTGAAGCAGTATAGCGAGTAGAGAAGAGACATGTTCAGGAGACTAACCAGTTGACCAACAAGATGGATGGGGAAGAGACTCATAAACATCCCCTGGAGGAGAAAAAGAGCCTGCAGCAATAGGTTGAAGAGCATGTCAGCAATTATTTTGCTGAAACTAACGAATGGTGAGCCTTCATCCTTGATACCTCGAATGCCAGATCAGTTATACCCTGAAACCAGATTGCGTTCACAACTTTGCTAAGCACAAACGTGGAGCACCCAAAGAGTACTGAAAATTGACGTGAGGAAGAATTCTAGCCACAACAAAACATCCCGAGGGAGTGATGGTTCACCAAAATTTGGCCCACTGCTGACTGAAGCACAGGAATAAACACTCAATAAAACAAGAGGAGACAACCAGAATACTCCGCCATTCCAAGTGCAGCACTGAAAAATTCTAACAATATGTGGTTCACTGTCTTGCTTCCTCTCTATACTCTGGGCTCTCCTCTGAGCCAGGACACTGCTTGCCCTTCTTCGATGCTGCTCCTCTCTCTTCTGTTGACTTTGACCATCTAGCTTTGAGATGGTACAAATTCCCCAGATGGAGTCTTTGATTCCCCTGGCAAGGTCCTGTAGAAAAATTTTGACACTGTCTGCCATCTCTTCACTGCCCAAACTATCAACTACACAATGGAGAGAGAAATGCCCCCAAATCTTTCACCATGAAGGACCCGGCAGCTTTGCCCCTTCATGCCCGGCCGCCCACTACCACCTATCTGAATTTTTGTTGAAGCTCCCACCTATTCAGTGAATTTTTATCGATTGCCCACTATGCACCAAAAATTACCCCAAGAACTGGAGATTGACTAGTGAACAAAACAAGGTTGCAACCTTCTTGGAACTGAAGTTCTTAATTGACCCCAAACCATTCGGTTACAAAACAGCAGAGTTGGGACTGAAATTGAACAATGCAGATATGGGAGAGGAACATTTGGGAATTAAGGATGATTGATGATGTAGGTGAACTAGGATCCAGAGACCCACCCACATACCACTTCTCTCCCCCATCCTCACCAGCTAGAGTGTAATCACAAAAGCAGAGAAATCAGAATTATGTATGCAAGTACATAACATATTTGTAACACTGAGCCTGCCTCATTATGGTTGTGTTCAACTGCAAAGAAGCAAATAGTTTCTCAGGGAGAAGATGCAGCAGAGGGTTAAAGAAAAATGATCATTTTAACTTTAACATTTTCAGCTTTTAACTCTACATTATTGAGGGGTAAAACAAATTTCAATCCCCATGCTTTGTAAACAAAAATAATCTAACTGGTTTTGCAGAGCAGCTTGAAAATCCTGTCCAGATACATTTTATTTATCTAAGTATATGGCTTTTTGTTTGTTCTTTTAAATTCCCTCAGGAGAAGATTCTGGCTAAATTACAATACTTATAATAAGCTGAGCCTCCTAAATGGCAACTTTATCCTCTTTCACCTTCCAGTTTGTCTAATCTTTACTTCTTCTCCCCATAATTAAACTGATCTCAATCCACTTCTCTCATGATATCCTAACTCTGTTCAGCCTTTTTATTTTTGGTTGCTCCTGATCTTCCTTATTTTCCATTTATTGTCATTTTAGTCAAGGGATTTATGCATTCTGGTATATAACATGACTCAGAAATGGGGAAGTATTTTTATTCAATCAGTAGATATAACCCAATTTATATTAGTCATTTTCATTAATTTTCCACTCACAGACTCCTACTTTGAGAATGGCACTCTACAGCCTTCAAATTGGAAAATAAAAGGAAATAAGACATGGTTCCTGAATCAAAGGGGCTTACAGTTCCTCTCAGGAAGGGGAATAAGATTATGTCCACAAACAGCTATGTAAAATATATGATGAGGTGTATGATAGATGCCATAAGAGAAATACAGATGAAGTCTTACTGAAGTTCAGAGGCTGGAGATAACACATTTGTTTGGGAAATCAGAAAAGGATTTATTGTGGTATTTAAGGAAATATTAAAATGAACATCATTATTGGTACCATTTTACTAATGTGGAAACAAAAGCTTAAATAAGTGTGACTTGCTTAGGTTTTCTGACTAAATGTGTCACTCTCTATCTTTTCTGACAGTTATTCTGGGGGTAATTTTGACAAGTTTTGATAACCTATATTGGATTTGGGGTTAAAAGAAGAAAAGTCACATATGACTTAAGCTTTTCAGTTTGAGATACAGGGAACATGGTAGCCCAATTAAAAGGAGTAAGAAGTAGGGGAGAGGAGAAGCTGGTTTTGGAAACGGGGAGACTGAGATCTGTTTGAACCAGTAGCCTTTGAGACACATGGCAGCGAAGATGCCCAACAGGCAGTTAAAAAGTGACTTGAGGAAGGTCACATTTGTGATAAGGATATAGGAGTTATTCCTCTTAAAGTTATCTTTGTAGCTGTGGGAATGAGTGAGATCACTGAGGGGTAATGGAAGGGGTTGAGGTCAGAACCTAAAATGCCTACTCTAAAGGAACAGAAGGAAGGAACCACTTTCACAGGTAGAGGAGCGGTCAGAGAGGGATGTGAACACAGACTAACTGAAGCAAATAGAGAAAGGGGGTGGTCAACCATCTCAAATGGCCAAAGGGCCAAGGAGGATGAGGTTTGAAAATAGAGTTTGACCATTAAGAAAGCAATGGTGATGTTTGAGAGAGCAGTTGTGGTATACATGTGGAGGTAAAATCCAGATGCAAAAAGTTAATGGGTGACTGGATCACGAAGTGGAGGAAATAAGTGAGGATTACTCTCCTAAAAAGGATATTGGTCAAAGGAGGAGAGGTGGGATAGTAGCACAGAATCTTGGAGATCTGAGAGATTTATAGACAGGGAAATAACTAGTAGTAAGGAAAAGTTACGATGCAGCAGAGAAAGGGAAGAAAGGGGACACAATTCTGGAAGAGTCGAGTGGATAGGATTCCAGGTGCAGACAGAGAAGTGACTTCCAGATAAAAGAGGGGTCTGTTATTCCATAATGAGTGGAACGAGCAGAAACTGAAGAGATTTTTGAGATGGGGAGGAAAATGGAGGAATCTCATTGGACAGATTATATTGGTTTTCTCAGTAAGTAGAAGGTGAATGAACGAACATGAGCATGGGGCTTTGAGGAAAAAAAACTTTTTGTTAACAGTAGTTATAGAGAACTTGGTGAATACAAGTATGACCATGAATGTCGGAGGGCCTCTTAAAGTTGGATAACTTGAATTCGTACTGAACCACATCAGCAAATCTTTTTAAAAAAATGTTCTCCAACAAGTTTTCATGGCCTGGAAACAGTAAAGTGGATGCTGGGGAATATGTACTTTGTTAGATGTGAGAACTACTCCCAGAGGTTCTAAAAGTAACAATTAAATTATAAGATCAGCCATCTTTGAAAACACCTGTTAAATTTTAGGGTGGGTCTGGCACCAATTCCAATGTACAGGTAGAAAAATAAAATAAGCTACCAAATAGTGAAACTGTTTAGCAACTCATTTGTTAGAAATCTAAAACTTTTGATTAATTTTGCTGACCTGTTTTATGCAGAGTGATCTATTCATATTAATATTTGGTTTTACTTTCTTATAGATTTGGGGAAAATAATAGTTCCCTAAATTTAGAAGTTTTTCTTTCAGTAGATCGTCTAAAATAAGTCCAACACACAGTTTAGGGAGAATTAATACTCTTAGCACCTAAGTCCTTTTTCTTCTTAAAAAATAATGGTTCAGCATTTAGAGTGAATTTTAGTTCATAGAGAAGAAAATTTCATGCTTTTGTTAAATTTTTTTCCCCTATTAGAAGATGCTTATATCCTTATATAAAAGTTCATATCGTCCCTTCTCATCCAATCATCTGTTCATTCACTATGGGGTATTTAAGATGGATAAAGTTCCTGTCCTCAACAAGCTTACTTTTGTGTATTTTTAAACTCGATATCCTAGAAAAGTTCTAACAAGATTCTCATAAATTATTTTAAAACCAGTATTGATTTTAAATATTATATTACTGTATTATTCAAAACCAATGCCTTTTATATATTTACATGACAGATTAAAGGTACTTTAACATACATATTTTGCTTGGCATAAAGTACCCTGCATTACTATCCTTATGATAAAGGAACTGAGCCTCAGAGAAGGTAAATGACTTACCTAACTTTCCACAGCACGTAGGTGATAGAGGCAGAACTGAATATAGGTTTTATTAACCCAGACATTTTTTTTATTATACCTATTTCCATTAATTTTAGTAGTCAAATCCAATAGATTCATAGTAGTTCAAATCCAATCTACTTTGTATTTCTCACCTGTTGACCTCCCTGAAGCATTTATACCTTCACTCACCTTCCTATTGCTTCTTAAAAACTTCTCTTCTCTTGACTGTATGACATTTTTCTCTTATGATTCTCATATGTCTGAAGATTTGTAGTTCTGTCTTTGATCTTCATTTGCCTTTTCAGCAATTGCATGGTTTTAACTAGAACTTCTAAACATATGATTCTGAAATCTAGAACAATAGCCATGAAATCCCCATTTAGTTCCAGACATGTGTTTTCAACTGTGTGCTGTAAAAGAGTTCTTTTGCTAGTTATTTGCCATAAGTTAATACATGTTTAAGGGATTACTATGCACTATATACTTTGCTAAGTGTTATGAGGAATAAAAACATGAATCTGACCTAGATTCTTACCAGGAGCACAGAAAACTCCATGTGTCTCCACTTTTACTGTTTTAGTTTTTGAGCCCATTTACCATATAGTAGATTCCTCAGGTTCAAGACCTCGGAGTCTTCTTTGAAAAGTGCTGTCCTTGATTTAGGATAATTTTCTAACTGGTCTCCTCACCTGTATTCTTTCCATTCCCCAATTAATCTTCTTGAAGTAGACCTATGTTCAAATCACAGCCCCGTTTAAAAGCATTCAAAGGCATCTCACTGCTTGCAGAACCAAGTTCCATCTGCCAAGTATGACCCCTACATATAACTTTACACTTTTCCAACCTTGGTGTCTTGACTTTGTTTCCGTCACTTCAAATACCATTTTCTTTCACCTCCTTATATTTAAAGCCCACCTTTACCTTCTCTTAAATGCTACCTGATCCAAGTAACCTACCCAAGCACTGCCAATGGAACTTGGTTTTTCTTCTTCTGAATTCCATCCCATAAGTTATTTCTCTGTACTTTTTATTGGCCCTTGCCTCTTTCTCCCTTGTATTATAGGTATTTGTGTTCATATATCATCTAGACTAGGGATTAGCAAACTTTTCCTGTAAAGGGCAATATAGTAAATATTTTAGGCTTTGTTGGCCACATGGGGTCTTGGTCTTCTTTCTTTTTACTTATAGTCCTTTAGAAATATAGGGTCTTGGTCTTCCTTCTTTTTACTTACAATCCTTTAAAAATATAAATACCATTCTTAGCTTGAGAATATTACAAGTATAGGCTGCTGGCTACAGTTTGAACCCTGATCAATATTCAGTGCTCCTAGTAATAATCTAACTTTGCTTCATGCCTTATAATACTTAGCAAAGTGTATTGTGAATAGTAAGCTCTTAAACATGTTACATGAATGTAAACATGTGTTACATGTATTACCAAAGAGGCTTTTTTTTACAAAAACAAACACAAAATAGTTTCTAGGGGAATTTTTAAATATATATCCATCTTTAGATTTGGTAATTCATCAGCTAGTCAAAATGAATCACTTATATGTTTGTTTTACCAAAGTATCCCAGGAACATTAAGTTAAAGCACCCTTTATCCAAACTTGAATACAAGAAGTGTATACTTTGGGTTCAAGAGTGTCTTGCTTTCTCAACAACCAGTGTTTTAGTCCAGTTCTAACAGTTTTTACAATAGCAGACTACAAAAATGCTATCATATTTTGTTGGTTTTGAAATGGTCCTAAGCACATTAACTGGTAATAGGTTTAGCCAATCCCCTTCTCTACTGTTCCCTTGCATTACAAAAATAAATGAATGCAATTTGTGGTTTGTAACAAAATAACCCTCACTCTCCCTATACAAGTGAAAAGTCATATGAAAACCAAAAGAAAGGAGAGGAGTATAATACACAGTACATTTATTTTGGACTCCTGGTCTGATTCTTATTAACCCTTCCTGGTTTCTTTCAGATCTTGGATATGTCACCACCCATTATTACATTGGTGACAACTTCTAAGCACTTGGATAATCCTACATCAATTTAGTTGATTATATGGAGATACAGTGGCTCTTAAAGCCTCTACTCTGTTCTCAGTATTCAAAACATACTTTGTACTGAGAGCCTTAGCTTTGATTGTAATCACAAGTAGGAATTGTACACTTCAAGGGAACCCAAATTGAGTTCCAAGAAAAAAAATTTTTAATACAGTTCTACCTACTTTATGGCTCAGTGGTGCTGAATTATGTTTATTTTGCATTTCTCTAATAATACTTTGGCATAGAAAGTAACTTGCCAGTGAACGCAGTTTAGATGAGGTTGACCTCATGCCTGTCTACCTCAGAGGAAACTTATCTTGCCTTAGGAACAGAAAAAAAATCTTTACCACTCTTCCAATTTCCCCAAAACACTGTTAGGCTTAGTAAAATGTAGTGGGAGATACATTTTGCTCTGTTTGAGAAAATGGACTATTTTTATTACTATATCCTTATATCTCTCAGAACCTTTTTGGGATGTCATTCCACTTTCCTCCTAAAGTCTGCCACTACCTCAGATTTTATTGGAGAATGCATATTTGCTTAAGTTCAGATTCCTCTGAAAAGGTAACTTTCAAAGCAAAACACAGTCTTTACTGTCTTTATAGGAACCACTGTCACCATTCCTAAGAGGAGGCCATTTCTTTCCAGGAAATAATGTCATTTATGAAAAAACCATAAAAAAAGTGGAGAAGCTAAATACGGATCCGGTAAGTGAAATTTGTTTTAAGGCTTATTTTATGTGTATACTTTTGAATTATGAATATTTTAATAGAGCTAAAATGACCTTCAATTGTCAAGTGCCAGGCAAGCTCGCTATATAATGATACCTCATTATATCTACAGCCCTTTGTATCATCCTTAACACTTTCATTTCCATTTCCTCATTTGAAGTATTGTCCGCATTTTACTGAAAGGGAAACTAAAATAAAGATATGTCCAGTCACGGGGAAAATTAAGAATCTGAACTTAATATAGATATCTCAATGCTTTGTATGTTTCTTTTAAACGAGGCTCACAAAAATCATAAAACATTGCAATTTTATCTTAATTCATTTAATATGAAGTGAATTTTTAAATGAACACTATCTATGAACAGATCTGTAAAATACTGTATACTGTAAAAGGTCTAGAAAGCTAAAGCTTGAAGTCAGTTTTTGAAATTCCATTAAGCTAAATTGAGAGACCAAGTACAGAGTACAAAACTGCAGCAGGGTAATGGTAATTCCATGGCATCTAGAGCTCCTCTCTCCCCCTGCCCTTCCGTCCTTTAAGCAGAGTTGTTACTGTAACCAGAAGAGGTTTCACATTGATCTCCTCAGTGGGTACAAGCATTCGCAGCCCAGACAAATCCTGGGATTTATCTCTTGAACTAGGACAGTGTATTAGCTTCTTAGGGCTGTGGTAACAAAGTATCACAATCTGGGTGGCTTGAAACAACAGAGATTTATTGTCTCACAGTTCTGGAGGCCAGGACTATGAAATTGCCATGTTTAAAGGGCGATGCCCCCTCTAGAGCCTCTATAGAAGGAACTCTTCCCTGCCTATCTCCTAGTTTCTGGTGGCCTCATGTGTTCCTCAGGTTGTAGGTGTGTAATTTTAATTCTCTAGTGTCACATAGCACCCTCCCTCTGTGTCTTCACCTGGTCTTCCCTCTGTGCATGTTTGTCTCTGTGTCAAATTTCCTCTTTTTATGAGGACACCAGTCATGTTTGATTAGGACCCATCCTGTTGACCTCATTTTAACTTGATTACCTCTGTAAAGACCCTGTTTCCAAATAAGTTCACATTCCGAAGTACTGGGAGTTAGGACTTCAATGAATCTTTTTTTGGGAGGCACAATTCAACCCAAAACAGGCAGTTAAATATTATCAAATGAATTTTGATCACAAAATCATTTTTCTCATATACAACTGCAACATTAAAATATACTAAATTCTCTTTTTTTCATTTTTCTTGGCATGAGAACATGTCTTATTTTTATGAGCATTTATGGGCAGTTGTTACCCAATTCATAGGAACTAATACATCATTACTCATTTGATACCCAATAAAAATGAAAAAGAGTAAACTCTCAGGATCATAAATATCCACATCTTTAAGATTCTAGTCTGCTTGGAAAACTGTATATAGTCTGAAGGGTTTAGTAGAGTACATATTAAATACATATTTTCCAAAAGAACTGCAGAATATTTCTGGACATTATGATACCAAATAGAAAAATTTCTCAAAATATTTTAGTTCTTCAAAAGGCATTTTCCTCAAGCTACCAGATTATAACATCTGTCCTTTATCTAACTGGACAACCAAAACAATGTCTGACACACTTTAAATAAGAAGGAATGTTTGAGACACATCATTTCATGCTGCTTCCAACTTCTTGTTTCAAAGAGAATAAACAGCTTTTCTAAATCTTGGCCCTAGAAGAAAATATTGAATATCCTATACATTATTATTGCTATGCATCTGGAACAATTAAAGAAGAATTCCTTTAATAGAACATTGCTGCTACTTACTGTTAACTAGAATATTTACTTTTACATGTCCACTTTTCTTATTAATGACTTAAATGATTTGGGAGTTTTGGAACTGCCATGGGAGGCTGCCCAAGGTAAAAGGAAACATGCATACAACTGCTTTGACCTAACTGAGTTTCCTCAGTGACAGAAATACAGTGGGATGAGCTGGATAAAGCCAGAGTCTGGATGAACCTGTTTAATGTCATATGAGACTAATCCAAATGGGACTAGCTCTTAGGAGATGGGACCTGTCCAAAAAAAGAGGTATTTATAGTAGAAGGGTGGTAAAGTGGTGTCAGTTTCAAGATAATTATCCAATTCATATAAATTGTACTCTGTGTATATTTTTCTTGAGCAAAAAAGATAAGATATATGGTAAATCAGAAATGTTTGATCTTTTGTACATTAAAAACTCAGCTTGTGGTATACTTCAAAAGTATGAGAAATGTATGAATATCTTGCTTTGGAACAATAATTTTAGTAGTCAGGTGTGAGGAATGGAAACTGAAAACCTGCTAAGACTTTAGTGGTACCAATGAGTGGTTCAGATGCCAAATAGGCTCAGGAAAACCACAAGACATCCCAGATGGAGAAACTGTCAGCATTCTATTCAACTGATGCGTTAATAAAGAAAGATGATTAAGAAATGGGTTTTGTTTTATTTATTGTCCTTTCAAGTTTTTTCCTAATCTGCTTTTTAAGGGACACATTTATTTTTTCAGGAGGAATTCTACTTCAGTAGTGTACAAGCTCCCCACTGGTGAAAGTGTTCTCTGACTATCACTCTGACTTTATCCTAATCTAGTGTATGAAGGTATTTTGTAACATAAAAGAACAGATGATACATTCACCCCCAAAATTTGTACAAAAGTTACTGATAGTACACAGTCAGGCTTCTAAACTGTAGAGCTCTTACTTAGTGCTAGCATATTTGTAAAGTAGGTCATATTTGAAAAGAGCCTAGAGAAAATAATTCTATGAACTGATTCTATGACCTTTATTATCTATATGTCTACCAAGGCAGTGTCTACTTGTAAAATGTGTTTCTTTATATATATATTTTTTTCTTTCAAAAAATTTTTGTATACATGAAAAGATATTTGTATACATGGTAAAAAATTTCAAAGCATAAAAAGTATAAAAAGGTACAAAAAGAGTGTGAAAAGAGAATTAAAATGTATATAGTGAAAAAACAGCTTCTTTATCTTGATCCTCTTGTCCCTCAGTTCTTCCTCCCAGAGGCAGTTACTCTTAAAATGTTTTTTGCTCTATTAATGCATTTAAAAGCAGCTGTATATATTTGTAAATACACATGTATGTACATTAAAAATATTATACAAAAGGAGCATATTATATTCATCCTTATGCATCTTGCTTTCTTCATTTAATATAGCTTGAAAATTGTTCCATATAAAACTTAAAATTTGAAGTGCCTTACTTTATTAATATAGGTCACCTTTCCAACAGTCAAAAGGAAATAGAGCATTGAATTTATACTTTCAAAGTTAATTGTACGTGCATGAATGTAGCATTATGATTCAAATAGAGTATGTTTTTCTTTGAAAACTGGCTTTCGGGTGCCTGCTTTCAAAGTAGGATAATAACAAAATAATATAGAAAATTCAAGCATACCTGAAATCCCCCAAACTATAACCAGATATCTATTTTTATTCTGTGCTCTACACTTACCAGAAAAAAGCCATGGTAAATAAGCAAGCAGATAGCAAAGATTTAGTTTGAAAAGAAGTTCCAAAATATTTTGAAGACAGTACAAATTCAGTTTAATGTTCTGACAGAACTCTGAGCAAGAAATCGTGAGTTCCAGTCCCAATTTTGCCATTAATTATTTGTGTCATTATAAGTAAATCATCTTACTTCTCTGGACCTCATGGTTATTTTTTTTTCACCTGCAGAATTAATGGGGTGGATGATTATTAAGTTGATGATGATGATGACAATGATAATATATGATAATAATAATAATAAATGTTAATTACCCACCTACTTTGTACTAAGCACTTAACAAACATTAGTTAATTTACTCCTCATAGCAACCCAGTGAGGTACATACTATCTCCACTTTTACACATGAGGAAACTGAAGCTTATAAAGGTTGCATATACAGTTTCTCAAGATCACAGAGTAAGTGGTAGAATCAGAGTTAAAATCCATGTTTTCTGAATCTGAAGGCTTAGTCACTGTTTTCCAATCTTTTTAAATTTATGCTTGATTTTCACAAGCATAAGAACTTCACCTGCCCCCACTGTGTTTCTAATATGCTTCCTGACATTGAAAATCACTACATTATATTATTTTCTAATTTATATCCATCAACATCTTCAGTATTATTTTGTAATTAGATCCTGAAGTGCCTGTTGAATCATCAAAGAAATATTAATATTAATATTCATTATAGTTTTAGTGTTAAGTATAACTGTAATATTAATTTAATCAGAACATGCAATTCTCTAGCCAACTTAGGTAAGTATTTGGATGTTTACAGCCACCTGGTCAAATAAAAATAGAGTTCAATACAATTTTTCGCAATGGAATAATTGGAAAAAAAAATATATCACTTATTAAAACTATAAATCCTAGGGCTTGAATTATCTTGTGAAAGAACACATTAAATTTTTTAAAGTGGATTCAGTTGGCTTTTCTTTTATTAGTTATTTTTATTCTGAGTGACTGTTTTTGGCATGTGCATGTATTTTAGGAATGCTATCCTCAGGTTCAGTGCCATCATCACATTGTCTAACAGCCCCAGATCTTCCACTCTCTACACTATCAACAATCCCATTCTAGCCAGCAAATCCAAACCATCACAGGAAGTGATTCAATTTCTACAAACACTGGAATTGAACTGTATCATAGTGACTCAAACCATACACATGAGCAGGTAAGATTAATGAGCTGATTCCTTGTAAAACTGAAATAATCTCTTAAACACTGCTCACACCACTGTATAGGTACCCACATTATTTTTTCATCAAAATATTGAGGAGTTATACCATGAAGATTCATGTTTTATTATGGCATTTTTATATATTTATTTTTTAACATCTTTATTGGAGTATAATTGCTCTACAGTGTAGTGTTAGTTTCTGCTGTATAAAAAGTGAATCAGCTATATGCATACATATATCCCCATATCCCCTCTCTCTTGCGTCTCCCTCCCACCCCTCTAGGTGGTCACAAAGCACTGAGCTGATCTCCCTGTGCCATGCAGCTGCTTCCCACTAGCTATTTATTTTACATTTGGTAGTGCATATATGTCAGTGCTACTCTCTCACTTCGTCCCAGCTTACCCTTCCCCCTCCCCGTGTCCTCAAGTCTATTCTCTACGTCTGTGTCTTTATTCCTGTCTTGCCCCTAGGTTCATCAGAGCCACTTTTTTTTAGATTCCATATATATGTGTTAGCATACGGTATTTGTTTTTCTCTTTCTGACTTACTTCACTCTGTACGACAGACTCTAGGTCCATCCACCTCACTACAAATAACTCAATTTTGTTTCTTTTTATGGCTAATATTCCATTATATATATGTGCCACATCCTCTTTATCCATTCATCTGTTGATAGACACTTAGGTTGCTTCCATGTCCTGGCTATTGTAAATAGTGCTGCAATGAACTTGTGGTATATGACTATTTTTGAATTATGGTTTTCTCAGGGTATATGTATTATGACATTTTTAAAACAAAATTTTCCATCTCTTCTCAGAAGACAAAATAATTCAGGTTTATTAATACATTAAATCTATGAGGGGAGTTAAGAACTGATCAATGAACACTTAATTTCTAGCTGATCCTCAGTTCTAAAATGGGTCCAACAGTTGTGCAACATTAAATATTTTCATGAAGTATGATATTTAAGTGAATAATGAATTGGAAGTGATATTGTCTAAGATGATTATAATGGTCGCCATGTGACCATTATTTTTTTATGTTTTCTTTGAAAATATGGCATATTAAGTCAGAATAGGCATACATTTTATTATTTGTTACATCAACAAAATAGAAACTAAAACTTACTTGCTAAGAAGAAGTATCTTGGGATGCAATCATCAGTGACTAATTTATGTTCTGAATACTTTAGAATCTTGTAAACCTCTGTTATACATGTGTTAAAGGAAAAAAGATTGTCTTGTTTCTTGGAAAAACTAACAATTATAACTGGAACTGTGGGGAATAATCCACCCTTTGTATTTTTTCATATTTTTTTCTAATAAAGAATAGCTTGCTCAAATTGACCGCTCTCATAGGCAACTCCTACAGAAAGACAAAAGAAAAAGAATAAGAAAAAATAAAGAGGGAGCCTGCCCACATAAGAATATGATTGTTTTATATTAAATATGAAAGAGATTATTTCTAAGGACTGAAACTTGAAATATACACTTTGGCCATATTGGTAAAAAAGAAGCACAAAAAATTTAATACCCACGTTTTTCCAATCTAAAAAAGCCTTAAATTATCATGTATGGAAATACTGGTCTTTAGAATTACTCTAAAACATGGTCCAGATGGTGTTGAATTTCTTAAATTAAATGGATTAGTAATAGCCATTAGAAAGACATTTTATTAGGTTAAATAATTTGAAATTGTCATTTTTATAGGTCAAAGTTGATCAAAGAGCAACAGTTTCATACGGTTCAGTCTAATACTTAACTTCATTACGCTTCAGTTTCTTCATCATAAAATAAAGATTCATCATCCATTTCTTACCGGGTTATTGTAAGAATAAATTATGTCATGTATGTTAAGCACTTAACCATTGTTGAGTGCTGATGGTAAGTACTTAAATGGTAATTACTAATTTTTAGTAGTAATTATTATTTGTAAGCATTAAATCTTCATGCCAGGTACTATGAAAAATACAAATGTGGGTAAGACATTGTCACATTTCTCTTAGGTGCTTATTGTCTAATAGGGGAAAGTCGCAAACACATAAAACATTATACAAAGCAAAGTGTTGTCTTTTATAAAAGAGGATCATGCAGTGTGCTTTGGGAACAGAAGAGAGAAGAAATTAATTTCAGCTGGGAGATCTAGGAAAGCTTTGTTGAGGAAGAAGAGATTGTCCTGGGTTTTGAAGAGTGAGCAGAATTTCCAAACGTGGTATTGTGGTGTGTGGCATGGACATCCTAAGAACAGGGAATCACATGAAAAAAGTCATATATTTGGGAAAGTACACTTTGGGTTTCAGGAATAGTGGTTTGGTTTGTATGGCAAGGAAGACATGAGATGAAGAGTACTAGAGTGTAGGGTTAAAATGATACCTTAAGGCCAGATCATGAGGTCCTTCCCACTGCAGGATCTTAGCTCCCCAACCAGGGATTGAACCCAGGCCCTCGTCAGTGAAAGCACAGAGTCCTGACCACTGGACCACCAGGGAATTCCCGAATGTTAAGTTTAAAATTTTGAACTTTATTTGGCAGACAATGGAGAAAGGTTGAAGGTTATTGAGTAGGAAAATATTGATAGGTATGATTTAGGAGGTTAATTCTAGAAGCTTTGCACAAGATAGATTGAAATATTGATTAGTTTTCTTCTCACAATGATCAGATGAAGAAGGTATCATTGTTGCCTTTATTGTTCAAGAGAAGGAAACTGAGGTTCAGAGAAGTTAAGTTACTTGTGAAGGCTTGCATAGCTCTAGCATGTGGTAGAGCCAGGATTCATATATAGGTAGCCTGACTCCAGAGCTTATTGAGAGTTCCCTCTGGAAGTTGAGTCAGTAATGTGGAGAGTCCTTGGTCAATAAGGTAAACATGAATAGGACAGTGGATTAATAGTCTGCCACTGGGGAGATATTCATTCTATAACAGAAAGTGGACTAGCTTCAGGGTAGGAAGACCTGGGTTCCAGTTCCAGCTATGTCCCTTCTAAGCTTTGTGTTCTTAATAGATACTAAATCTCTCAGAAATATCCTCATCCATAAATTTTGGTAGTGATGTCTACCTCACAGGGTTGATGTAAAGACTAAATGAAAATATATGTTTGACATGCTTTATAAACTATAAAGCCTACAACATGAAAAAATACCACAGAGAAGAAGTTGCAGAGAGATTATTAAAAGCTAAATATTCCAGTAGTCAAAGTGTAAAACTTAAACTAGGAAAATGACAGTAGGAATGGAGTGAGGGACAATTATCAGAGATGGGAAAAATATCATAGGATTAAGAATCTTGTACAGTGACAATGGTAATGCTATGATATCCTTTCATTAGCTTAGTGCAACTAATAATATATTTGACCAGACCAGATATTGTCTGTTTAGAAAATAGGCAGAGATTGGTAACTAATATATTACTTTCTATTTTATTATTCATCTTTTAGTTTGAGATTCCGACTTAGCTTTGTTAAAGGCTGGAGGCTTTTTGTATACTTTTCTTCTGGTTTTTCAGTATTTTATATGGATAAAGTTGAAGTGCTTCTGAAAATGGAATAGTGCCCTGGGAAGCTTAGAGCTGGTAATTTCCACCTATGTGGATTACACAGGATTGGATCCATTTCTGGTCAGAGTAGGGATGGGGTAACCCGATTGTGCAGATCCCATGGACAAAGTAGGGCAGAGAATGAGTTGTCTCACCTAGGCTCCTTGGTGTTTACATGTGTCTTCCACATGAGTGGAAGAGTCTCTGAAGAGTAATAGAGCAGATGTCAGTTAGGCTTCTTTAAAACTAAAGGATGACCCATTTTCAGTTTGTGTTTAGAGTTAAATTGTAATTCAGAGGTAGTATAATAAGGTAGAAAGAACACAGACTTTCAATTCAATTATCTGGGTTTATAAAACCTGATTCTACTGAGTTGCATGATCCTAGGTAATTGACTTTAACTGGACTGAGGTAATCGACTTAACTGGACTGCACCTCAATTTCCCCATCTATAAAAGAGGGGGAGAATCACACTTAATGTGCAGTGTATCTACAATGGATTAAATGAGGTAAAATATGTAAAGTATCCAGCTTAGTGCCAAGCACATACTAGGTACACAAATGAATGTTTGATTCTCTGCCTTTTCCTCCCCCAACCCCAGTCCCCAAATCTTTCAAAGCATCAAAATAAAAAATTGGTTTCCATTGTAATGATATTCTTTTTAAGATTTATTTATTATTTATTTCCTTATTTTATTTATTTTTGGCTGCATCTGGTCTTAGTTGAGGCATGTGGGATCGTTCGTTGCGGCACGAAGGCTTCTCTCTAGTTGTGGTGTGTGGGTTTTCTCTTCTCTAGTTGCGGCACACGGGCTCCAGGGTGCATGGGTACTGTAGTTTGCGGCACGCGGGCTCTCTAGTTGAAGCGCAAGAGCTCAGTTGTGGCTCGCGGGCTTTAGTTGCTCCGCATGTGGGATCTTAGTTCCCTGACCAGGGATTGAACCCGCGTCCCCTGCATTGTAAGGCGGATTTTTTTTTACCACAGCACCACCAGGGAAGTCCCTGTAATGATATTTTTAAATGAAACTAAATCACCTTTAAAGTGCTTTCCAAGAAGCAAAAGGCATTAAAATATTTTTGAAAATTAGATGTCCAAAAACCTGGCTCCAAAATATTTCTAATAAAACTAATTTATGTATGTTTTCCATGGTTCTCCTTAGAAAGATCATTATTTTGGTTTCAAATTCGAAACAGCACCAATCACATTTCTTTCCCCGAGGACATTAAGAATAACATGCTGTGATCATTTTCCTGCCATTAGCAAGGAACAGATAATTTCACATATGTTAGTGACAGGGAAAAGCTCAGCTGGACTCGTTTTACAAGTTGTTATACAGGTGGTGTTTATAAGAAAGACTCAAATAATTATATATATTGCATGTACAACTCTTTTGCACTTGGCTTGAGGCTTCCAAGAAAACTTTGAGTCATGGGAAGATGTCAAGGGAAGAGTCCTGCTCACTTGGATAGTGCTATTGCCAATGGAAAATTCTCCAACTTGTGATGCCTTTCTTCTGTCATTTGAAAATTTAATTTTTGTCAACATCAAGACAGCACAGATCTTAGTGTCAGGTGTTTTCTCTGACAAGTATCCAGGAAGCTTGTTACAATGTTTATTTAACATAAGTCGTTCACTAATTATGGAAACTCTGGGCTGCTTAGCTTAATAAACTCAGCATTTCTGCCTGTTCCCTCATTCAGTCACATGTGACTCCAGTCCTTCTCCATCTTTTTTTTTTTTCCTTCGGTACGCGGGCCTCTCACTGTTGTGGCCTCTCCCATTGCACAGCACAGGCTCCGGACGCGCAGGCTCAGCGGCCATGGCTCACGGGCCCAGCCGCTCAGCGGCATGTGGGATCCTCCCGGACCAGGGCACGAACCCATGTCCCCTGCATCGGCAGGTGGACTCTCAACCACTGCACCACCAGTGAAGCCCTCTTCTCCATCTTTATTGCCTTCTCCATCCCCATTATTGAAAATGAGTGTCTTTTGTGCAAAACTCTATTCCCTGCTATCCTTTCCCCAAATTTAACTGATATCTGTTTTGGACCCATTTTTTCTCCAACACCACCCTTATCTGTCTCCAGCTACCTCCTGCTCTTGTGCCCTTTTGAACTCTTGTTCTGTGGCAAACAAGAATTGTTATTTATTTACTCTTTTAAAAAGTTTTTATTTTTTTAATCAAAATAATACATATAGATAGCATAAAAGGTCAAATATTATTAAATGGCATAAAACAAACAGCAAGTTCCTGTCCCAACCCTTTCCATGCACGCCTGATGCCCAGAGGAAACCATTTTCTCTTTTGTTTTGTTTTGTTTTATCACAAATAAGATCTTTTATTTGTCACCATTAAAAGTCTGATTTTTAAACAGATTCTTGGACTGGTGGCTCACATCCATTAGCTCTTTCAACTTTAGCACCTGTCTCATCCCCAGCAGCTTCTCCAGAACTACTACCTTCACCATGTAGCTCCATGAGTTTTCCCAATTCAAACTTGGGCTCTTCAGCATTTTTACTTTTCTAACAAAGACATCATGGAGTGGATAAATAGATTGGCAGGCCTTTTCTATGTCTTTTCCAGTGCTGTCTGGAATCAACTGATTGAGCATCTCTTTCAAGTCATTTGTCTGCACCTCTTGGGTCATGATTTCCATCATCTTCTTGAAGATCTGGCAGACCTGCTGGTGCTGGACATAAGAGGTCTTCTGAATCTGATTGTTGCATTTTTTAGTAAAACCCACACAGAATAGACGAAGCAAATAACCATCGGTAGTCTTGACATCAACGTGAGCTTCAGGCATGGTCTGCCATTTTTTTACCATGGAGCACATTTTGTCATGGGTAAGATCCATGCCATGGAAATTAGGCAGTTTTTGCCCTGAACATCCTCAGTAATAAGCTTGAATTTTCTAAATGCAACTTCATCATTCTGCAGATCAACAAGGCTCACTTCAAAAACACGACCCTTGAGGCCATCAGATGCGATTTGGGTTCCTTGAGTTCTTGTGATAGTGTTTTCCCAATATTTCTTATATTGAACATAGCTGGTGCTTTCACATCATACCAATCTTTCTTAGAAAATGGGTCAACGACTTTCTTCTTGGCTCCCTTTTTACCCCCTTTTGTAAGGCGCTTGTTCTTGCCGACTGCCATGGTGTTGCTCAGAGAGCCAAAAGGGCGGAAGTTAGAGGCAACAATTTTCAACTCAGCTTTTTTTCTTCTTGTCTTTACTTCCATATAGCTAAATAATATGGGTATACTTATGCTGCTATTTTTTTGATTTATCAACGTTGTATATTATCTGTTGGTAATTCTGGTACATAAGGATTTAGTTCTATTAATCACCCACCTACCTGTTTACATCCCTTTCATCATCTCAGTATAGTTAAATCCCCATATTTTGGGCTAAATCATTATTCAGTGTTTATATTATTATTGCTATGAAAGTATTATTTACTGCTGAACCAATTTGTGTACTATTTTGCTGCTTTTATTAGTATAACTATTATTTGCTGGTGTTAATAATTCCCTAAATGTTTTCATTTGTTTGGTTTTCTATGTATCTATTGCTAATTATTTTCTGAGTACAATTTTTTTTTTTTTCGGTATGCGGGCATCTCACTGTTGTGGCCTCTCCTGTTGCACAGCACAGGCTCCGGACGCACAGGCTCAGCAGCCATGGCTCACGGACCCAGCCGCTCCGCGGCATGTGGGATCTTCCTGGACCGGGGCACGAACCTGTGTCCCCTGAATCGGCAGGCGGACTCTCAACCACTGCGCCACCAGGGAAGCCCTCTCAGTACAATTTTATACAGTCAAGTCTTCTGGTTTTTGTTGATCAACCATTTCCTCTCTTTAAAACCCTGCAATCCATATACACCTCTCCTCTTGGCTCATATTATCACTACTACTGACCTTCTAGTCACTCTCATCATCCTTCAACAGTTTCACTGGCACGCTTACAATCTTCTCCCCACTTTCCCCTGACCCCTGCCCTGGAATCATCTATGAGAACTTCTCCACTCAAATGATAGATCTTTCTCATGCTCTGTCCTCATGGTTCTTCGTCACCTTTAATTTCTTCATTTCTACTACATCTTCAGCTCTCATAGACTTTGGCCACTCCTTGAACCTCCACATCACTTGAAACTGTTTCATCTGGAATTCCGAATCTCTCTTTCTCTTATCATCACTTTCTTACTTCATCTCCTACTCCCTAATTCCCATTGAGCCTTGCCCTCAACAAGCTCTCCAGCCCTCAGTTCCAAACCAGGCTGGTGTCCCCTGTCAGCTGATTCAACAATGCTCTTGCTAGAAACCCTTAAAATTGTTGCCTTCTCTGATTAGTCCTCATTTTGCTAATCTCTTACTTTGGATAGACTGCCATCCACTTTCTCTGCACCTAGATTTTGACTTCGTGTGCTAGAGAAAGTTCGCAAACTAGGCCAATTTAGTCTAGTACAGATTATCTCTGTCTTGCTGGATTCCTTCTGTTGCTAGACAGTCCTTTTAGTTAATTCTGATTGACTTGCCACCCCAGTCCTCAGTATATAGTCTTTATTTTTCCCTCTTCACACTCCAGGTCCCATTGCTGTTCTCTTACTTTCTGCAGGTAGCCTTCCCTTCTACCAAGAATGGGCAGTGGAACTCAGATTTTAATGTGTACCAGAATCAGTTGGCTGACCTGCTTAAATATAGATTGCTGGGACTTGATAGTTTGCATTTCCAAGTTCACTCGTTATCCTAATGCTACTTGGTCCAGGGACCACAATTTGAGTTCACTATGCGAACTCCTTCAACACCGTACTTTCAGTGAACTTTTGATTCTTCTGATCTTTGAGAATTAATAATCTAACCTTGTCTTCAAGGTGACTCCATTAGCAACCCTATCAATCTACTGACTTATGATCTCAATCATTTTTGTTCCCTTCACTTGCAAAATCCCTGAAGGAGGAAGGCATACTCACTGCTGCCATTTCCTCATTACCCACAGATTCCTTAACACCTTGAAAACCAGTTTCTAGTTTCAACATTCTTCTGAAACTGCTTTTATTGACCTCTAAGTTGCAAATTCCACTTCCTTTTTTGCTTCATTTTCATCTTATTCCAGTTCGAATAAGATGGAATAGTTGATAATGTTGATCCATTGTATTCTTGATATTCTTTCTTTCCATTATACTGTACTGCTGCTTCTAATTCTTCTCAGGCTCCTCTTCCTTGTTTCATCAGATCTTCCCCAAAGACACATCCCCTTGGCCTTCTTCTCCTTTCTCTACCCCTTCTGCCTTGACTATATGGTGTAAAAGTTTGACTTCTATTACCTTTACATATCACCTTTACATGGACAACTCCCCAAACTTCCCTCCGAAGCTCTAATCTATAATTCTGTGTGTGTGTGTGGGACGCGGGCCTCTCACCACTGTGGCCCCTCCTGCCAAGGAGCACAGGCTCTGTACGCAGGCCCAGCGGCCATGGCTCACGGGCCCAGCCGCTCCGCGGCTTGCGGGATCCTCCCGGACCAGAGCACGAACCCGCGTCCCCTGCATCGGCAGGAGGACTCCCAACCACTGTGCCACCAGGGAAGCCCTAATCCATAATTTTTAATGGACTAGTTGATGTCTCTACTTGGCTGTCCCACAGTCACCTCCAACTGACCATATACCAGCTTTTCATTCTATGCCCTCCATTTCTATTAATGATATCTTCAGTGCACTAATCACCAGACTTAAAATTTAGCATTATTGGGCTTCCCTGGTGGCGCGGTGGTTGACAGTCCGCCTGCCGATGCAGGGGACGCGGGTTCGTACCCCGGTCCGGGAGGATCCCACATGCCACGGAGCAGCTGGGCCCGTGAGCCATGGCCGCTGAGCCTGCACGTCCAGAGCCTGTGCTCCGCAACTGGAGAGGCCACAACAGTGAGAGGCCCGCGTACTGCCAAAAAAAGAAAAAATTAGCATTATTTTTTTTAGATTATTTATTTATTTATTTTATTATTATTATTTTTGCTGCATCAGGTCTTAGTTGTGGCATGCAGGATCTTTGTTGAGGTGCGTGTGATCTTTCATTGTGGCATGTGGGCTCTTTGTTGCTGTGCACAGGCCTCTCTCTAGTTGTGGCAGTGGTTTTTCTCTTCTCTAGTTGTGACTTGCAGGCTCCAGGACGCATGGCCTCTGTAGTTGTGGCGCCCAGGTTCCAGAGTGCATAGGCTCTGTAGTTTGCAGCACGCAGGCTCTAGTTGAGGTGCGTGAGCTCAGTAGTTGCGGCATGCGGGCACGTTTTGGCATGTTGCCCCGCGGCATGTGGAATCTTAGTTCCTTGACGAGGGATTGAACCCACATCCTCTGCATTGGAAGGCAGATTCTTTACCACTGGACCACCAGGGAAGTCCCTTAGGATTATTTTTTACTTTCCCTCTCATTTGCCACCTCACACCTAATCAGTTGTCATAGTCTGAAGAATCTTCCTACATAAAACCACTCTCATATAGCTGAAAGTTGGGTTTCCTTCCTATAACTCTTTTACCATTTTTGTTGTTGTCATCATAGCTAAGGTTTATTACAGTAATATAGCCAGTGGGGGGCTGACCCCTGGGGAGGAGACACCCACTCCACAGGAGCCAGCAGTTGCTTTGGGGGCCCTCCCTGGCTGTGGGGAGGGTGCACCACACTCACAGGAAACGGAGAGCAGAGGAAGGGCCTGTGGTTGCCTTTGCCCAGCAGCCCTGCTGCTCTACAGGGTCTAATGTAGTACATAGAGCACATTTAAAATGGGGCCAGCATGGGAGATAAAACCATTATCCACCCTGTGATAACTAGTTACAAAAGTCACCCCTGGGTCAGACTGCTCAGGGAAGGCAGCACGTCGTGCGCAGAATCGAGCCATGATGAACGAGGGTGTCCAGAGGCTCGACTTGCCTCCTGGGCGCGGTCTGGGGTCAGGGTGACTGTGCCGGACACCGGCCGCTGCCAGTCCCCCTGGGACCGCAGGCCAGTCCTTGGCCCCTCAGGCAGGCACTGGGTCAGCAGTCAGGGGTGGGTGGCCAGGCTTTCTCGAGGTCAACCTGCATGGCCTGCGGGAGCCACTCGCAGTACTCGGCCAGCAGGTATTTAGGGTTTTTTCTCCAAGCAGCCAGCAAGGTGTCTCACAGTTGGCTTTCTCGGCAACAAGGGCTCTCAGGAGACTGCCCTGGGCTGCAGTCTAACCCACGTCTTCAGCATCGTGCTGAGGCTAGACAACAAACAGCCCTTGTAGGAGGCCAGCTTGTGGAAGACCTGGGGAGACACCACAGGACGGGGAGAAGGCTCCGGGGCTCACATCCCGCCCATAGAAATATGGAACGCTTCATTAATTTGTGTGTCATCCTTGCGCAGGGGCCATGCTAATATTCTGTGTATCGTTCCGATTTTAGTGTATGTGCTGCCGAAGAGAAGAGAGCACTCTTTTACCATTTGATCTGTGCTTCTCTTCGTATCTCTTATGAACTGGGCAATCTATCATATAAAGTTATTTAGATACATATCTTAGCTCTTCTAAAAGACCATAAGGTCCTTGAGAGAGGAGGAGACAGTATCTTATGTCTTTTCCCCCAGTAGTGCTTAAAACTGTACCATAAGGCAGTACTTAGTAAGTTCTCAGTAAATGTGTGCTGAATGAATGAAAGCATCATGCCACTGAGACCTTTTAAATCCTGCATGTGGCTTGGGGGTATAGATTTTAGCCTTTGTGTTAAGAAAAAATGTTAGAATGTAAGATAAATTATCAATACACTGAAAGAGCTACTACATATGTGCAGTGAGTTCCTCCATTGGCTTTACTTACATAATAAAGAACTGGTTCCATTCCTTGAATAAATTACATACTAAGGAATGGCAGAATAGAGAAATGGCAGAGAGGTGGAGAAGAGACAAAAGTAGCAACAAAGATGTTTCCAAGAAGTTATGCATTAAAAAATACATATTCATTTAAAATTAATTTCATTGGGATATATCTCCTGCTTCATTACAAAAAGTACTTAGAGTGGCTTAAAAGAACAAATAAGATGTAATAGAACAGAAAAAGAAATGTCAAGGACAGTGTAAATATAATGGGGCAATAACACCAGAAGGAAAATAGAGTACACAGAAATGCAGGCCACAGAGTTCCATGTCATTAGTAAAAATGGGCTAAAAACTTGGCTCTGAGATTTCTGGAAGCCACAAGGGGGAAAAACATGATTAGTGGCAAAATTCCCATTGTTCATGAGAAAAAGCTTCATAAGTTTTCAGTAGTCACGTGTGTTATAGGAAAATATATTTTATTTTCCAGTCAGAGAGAATAATTTAAGCAGTTACAGATTAGTCACCTGGATTCATTATAAAATGACAATCCAAACCATCTACTTATTTTTAGTTGTTAGAGGAGTGGAAGAATCATCTTGTTTTATAATAACATGTCACAAGCTATACATATACACTAAAAAGGGAGCAAGGACAGCATTGACTAGGTTTCGGATAAAGTCAATTTCAGCTGCTTTTTTTAAAAAAAATATTTACTTATTTATTTATGGCTGCATTGGGTCTTCGTTGCTGCACACGGGCTTTTCTCTAGTAGCAGTGAGCAGGGGCTACTCTTCGTTGCGGAGTGCAGGCTTCTCATTCCGGTGGCTCCTCTTGTTGTGGAGCATGGGCTCTAGGCACATGGGCTTCAGTAGTTGTGGCACGTGGGCTCAGTAGTTGTGGCGCCCAGGCTTAGTTGCTCCAGGCATGAGGGATCTTCCCGGACCAGGGCTCGAACCTGTGTCTCCTGCATTGGCAAGCAGATTCCTAACCACTGTACTACCGGGGAAGCCCTTCAGTTGCCTTGTTAAAGCACCTCTTCCAATTAGTGCTTTTCCATCTATTATAGTTAACATTTAGCCCAAATTGCATCCTTTATGACAACTTCCTCATGCAACAAATGTTTACTGAGGATCTACTATACTCAGACTCTATGGTATGTGCTGGAATTAAAGAAATGTATAAAAAGAGTGTCTCTACTCTCCAGTAGCTGAGAGTCATGTAGAAAATTTATAACCATCTTCCACTCCTATCATTATTCAAATAACCAATTGTCCATATGTGTTAAGTTAAATAAAACCATTATTTATATGATGGTTTTTACATGACAGTTTAATAATTTACCTGCCCCCCTCCAAAGTAATACCTCCAGCAACTTTATAAAATAAGTACTAAATTACCTGCATTTTACAGTTGAGCAACCCGAGGTTCAGAGAGGTTAAGCAGTACATACACTTAGGCCACAACTAGGAAGCGGGCACTCCACTTTTGGCTCCAATTTCCATTCTTTCTTCATTGCAACACTTTTCTGCCTAGAGTTACTCACAGGAAATTAAATTAGGTCTTTATTTCAAGTACAGGACTGTTGTTATGAGTCAAGTCTTCATTTTAGAATTATAATTGTACAGTACATTCAATTCAGTGACAACATTTATTGAAAATCTTCTGTGTACCAGGTACTGTATAGTGCAACATTTCTTTACTAAAATATCTATGGAGATTAAAATAGCACTGAGGATTTTCAGAACCTAAAATTCTGATACTTTTTCTCCTAGGATTTCTTCTTGTGGTACAAAATAGGAAGAGACCAATTATTGCTTTTTTTTTACCTTGTTAGCTAAATGACATTGTACATAAAATGCATTTCATTTCATGGGGATTAATGCCAACTGGATTAACTATGGTTTCAATCTATCTGACAGCTATTAAACGTCCCAAATCAAAGCAAAATTAATGAAGCAGTAACCTTATTTATCTACAAGTGTCACCATATAAGGTTTGCAGGATAATAATCCTATTCTCCTATTATTAGGATATTATATTATATATATTATATAATATATATTATATAATATAATATATATTATATTAATAATAATCCTATTATCCTATTATTAGGATTATTATTAATCCTATTATCCTATCCTATTATTACAACCTATACGTTGTAAACTTTCCTTAATAGTGATGTTTTCTGTTGTCATGTAGCAAAAAGTTACTACCCAGGAGGGTCTAAGCACAGAAGACCTTATTAGTTAACATGTCCATGACCTTTTAGAGGGTTAGGCATTTATGTATAATTGCTTTTATATAATATGGCATTTTAAGCACTTTTGAATCCACTAAGCAACCATTCTAAATAGGTGAAAAATGCATACATAAGCCAGTTACCTAGTGGGGATAAATTTAATTAAGCCAGTACCCTCTACTACGAGATTACTACTAGATTGTGATTTGTGCCTTCATCACAGGCTATCCCTAGTCCTGAACAGTATTCTCAAAAATGTGTGTCACTAAGCTTGAAGGGGGCCAGGGAAGAAAATATAGATAGCTCAGCTGAAATCTGCAACTATTGTGTGTCTACTATCGGTAGGACTCTATAATCACTACCACTGAACTTTGTAAATATGGTTGGTCAAAAGTATCATCTTTGAATATCAAAGTTTATATAATGTAGATACTAACAAAAGAAATTCCACACCTGGAATCTCATAGACCACAAATAAGAAACAAAACTCCAGACTAGAAACAGGACAAGAACTTCCAAGGCAGTAGTGAGGTGAAGCCCATGGTTTTCCTTTACAAGGTACTTCCTTTCTATAGATTTTCTGAAAAATGACTGCTGCTTTGCCTCTGGTTTCACACTTAAACATTGTTGCTTGCCTTGGGTTTGTGGCAGTAATTCTAATCAGAGGCTTTTACTATCAATCAGACGCAAGGAGTTGGACTGCTTAGCCATTATTATGGTCAAATAGTGATCTGATTAAAGGTATTTGATTGATGCATGCTGAAGAATCTTTAATAATTTTTGTAATTTTTTGCGAAATATCACATTTTGTGTATCTTGGAACAACTATTCTTCAGCACAGTTTGTATTCCTGCCCTATTTTTATGTGAAAGCTAAAGCTATTATCTTAGATTGACATTCAAGATAGCTCTCATTCATCAGGCAGAAATGCTGATGTGAGGTAATTTTATTTCAAGTATCCTATCAACTCAATATTGTCACAGAGAGAAAACCTCCATCCATTAGAGCTACCATTCTGACTGAAAACATTCATGTTTCCTTGGGAGGCTCCCTGACTTGGCTTTTTCAAGTCAACAAGAACATGGTTTTGAGCCAGCTCTAAAAGAAATGTCAAAGCACACCTACAAACAGTTCCAATAAAACTAAAATCTACCGACCTGTGATTTAGTAATGAAAATATTGCTAACTGGCACGTCATAGCTTATGGTTAGGAAATTTCATTTTATTATTGAGTGTAGTCCTGTCAAAGACTTAACAGCAGAAGAGAATCTGATTTCTGTCTGTCCTCTCCCCTCCACACTTTTGAACCCAAGTGGGTTTTGGTTTTTACTGTGTTACTCAAATGTTACTGTAACTTGTGGACTGTATACAACTAAGGAGGAATATATATACAAAGGAGTGAAATTTTGTTTCTTGCTATTCTACCTTGATGGCTGTTTGGTCAAAAGAACCCATTCTTCAATTTTAATGCTCTCACCTTTTCTCTAACTGATTAAAATTTATTAACTGAATTTCAGCCATATTTTGCATGGTTTCACAATAAGAAAATCAAACTCTTGACTGTTTCAACTCCTAGCCCAGCTAACCTCCAAAATAATGCAGTTAGGGGCAGTGTAATTCCTAAGTTGCTGAGAAAACAAACACAAGAGGTCTTCTGGGAGGCAATATTGTGTAGTGGTTACAAGAGAACATTACCTCATTTAATCTTTACGTCAAGTTCATAGCACAATGGCTGGCACATAGTAAGAGCTAAATAAATATTAGTTATTGTTATCATTTCTCAAAATAAAATCACCTCCCTTTGGTAACTATTTTTTTTTCCTTTGGTAACTTTTAACACCTCTTTTTATCTATGAACACAGACACGAGGCTGATGCAAATCGTTCCCCGTCCTGGGCTCTGTGACTCTTTATTTGGGTGCCACACTGAAATCACAAGAGCAAGAGTTTTAGTAATGGCACAAATTACTAATGTGGGCAAAGAATTGTATACCCAACATGTTAACTAGTGTACAGTGCAATGACAGGAGAATATTTGTGCAAAAATAAAAAAAGGAATAAATACTTTAAGATAATTTGAAACTATAAAATTACTCTGTCAAATTAAACTGGAAGGAAAAAAAAAACTCCATGGTTTTCACAGCGTTATGAGGGCATTATAATTGGCTAAGAGAGAAAAATAGGCAAAATACTAAGTGTATCAAATTACTTGTGTGCAGATTCTAACAGGGAGCTCAGTACTTGAATGTCCTTGGCTAAAGAAATGCCCTTTTCTACTTGGGAAAGTTAATGGTTTTGGAAGGAACACATATAGAGAGGTGAGGCAGGAAGGCGTTATCTACCTGGCTAGCTATAGCAATGAGATAACCTGAGGATCAGTGGAATGACACTGACAGATGGATAAGCCATGTGATGATAATGAGCAACTCAGAGATTTTGATTTACTTGTTTTACTTTTCATTTAAGCATCTATATTCAAGAATTTTTATGTAAATTATTCAAGGTTTGCATTCATTAGATCACTTAGGCTTGAGTGAAATGAAACTGAAAATGCCATTACAATGTTGCTTTTCCTTTAAATTCCTCCCATATTGAAAAATGTATACATCAGCTACAAAGAAAATTTAGTGGCTTCATTTATGTGATGACTTTGTGATGAGTTACTTGTATTAATAGGTTATTTCACTTTTTTCATTTCACAGCAAAATATCTGTGAACTTAATATTGTTTATAATTGTGATTGATATTTTCTTCAGGTGATAATTCAGGATGATGGCCCTGAAAAATTGGACCCCAAGTATTTTGGAGAGTTGCTTGCTGATCTATGCCGTAAAAATACAAATCTATATCACTGCTTATTAGAACATTTGCAGAGAATTGGAGGAAGGTACTGTAAATATATCATTTGCTTGGCGTTGTAGCTTTCAAACATTTTACAATACCCTGGTATTTTTTAATAGACTTTATTTTTTAGAGCAATTTTAGGTTTACAGCAAAACTTGAGTACTTTTAATGGGGAAACAGGCAACTGTATGAGCAGATCTGAGGAAATATCTCATTTTAAGAGTTAATGTACTTAATGAAAATCATTGAAGATATCTTACCAGCTATTTTGGGGTCAGTAAAGAATTACGTGGATCTTCTTTTCTAACGTACTTTGATGAAAAATGCAACCACTTAGACAAGGAGCTCCAAAAATGTGTGGCATACGATGACTTGTTTTAAGATATTACACTGATGATATAAGATACAGTCCCATTGCCAACACACTACTGTTTATCTTCCATTGATGTGTGCTCAACATATGAAGACCAGAGTTTAATATACATTTAGGGTTGTGTATTATTATAAATGTCATGTATTATTTTAATATTATATATTACATATAATGTATGAAATATAAATTATACAAATATCTATTTATAAGTTAATGTAAATATGTATATTATACAATAATATTATATAATAATATATAATACTTATTTAAATATATAAACATAAACAATTTATCAACTATTCATGTGTAGATGAGAGCACATTATGTCATGAAATGAATTTCATAAGCTATACTCCAAAAGTTGCCTTCTACTACATAGTCACATCATATATGTGGTCATCTGTCAGGCAAAATTTAGGAAAGCTCCATAAACTCAGAAAAATCTGGAGGTTAAAGGAAAGTCAGTATAAACTTCACCAACTAGATTCTTCTACTTCTCAGAGATCTTTAATCTCTTCTCTCTTTTCTCTCTGCTTATTACAATTCTGTTTATTAGCTCCCTCCTCCCCAACTTTTCTTGCTTTCTTATTCATGATTGCAACCATTCTCTTAGCATCACCCTCAACTGCCTTGCCTCTTTATCATATTGTCCCTGCCACTTAGCAAAATCCCAACTCTGGATCAGTCTAGCTCTCTGCTTTATCTATTGTTTTCTTTTTTTCCTCTATCCAGTACTCACTGCCCACTACCCCTAGAATTCAGACACTACCCCCCGAGGGCTGTTTCATTTACCCTGGTTTCCTTGGTGCCTAGTGTGGTGACTGATTTAGTGTGGTGCTTAATAAATATTTGTTGAATGAATGAATGAATGCCTTCTTTATGCTACATCCATGCAGTTGAGCACAGAGAAAAGCGCATGGTAATTATTAACGCATGGTTTCCATCTTCAGCTAGGCCTTTATCAGTGTTTTATACTAATCAATATCCTCTCCCCTTATCCAAACAACTATTTCACACATTCATTCATTTGCATAATGTCACTACCTTAAAATCTTTCCCCTCATTCTGAGTACTCTATTATGTATTGAGTGTCCACTCTTGTGCCAGACACTGTGCTAAGTGCTTTTTGAATATTATCTAATTTGTACAGTAACCATAGAAAGTTTCAAATGGACACCCAAAGAGAATAAGTTATTAAGATCACATAGCTACTAAGTGCTTGAGATGGATTCAAACAGTTTTGAGTACTCTTATACCTATAAGCCATGACTCAGCTTTTCTGCAAAGCCTTCTCTAGATACTGTTTTGTCTAGATGTTCCTCTTCTGTGTATTAATCATGTCTTGTGAATATTTCTGTTAAAGTATCACATGGTAAAATCAAGAGCATATAGAGACATATATTCTTAAGTACGCTGATTGTAGATGCAGGGTTCATACCCTGGGTTCATGTCCCAGCTTTTGTTACATACTAGATGTGTAATATCAGGCAACCTGTTTAACCTCTCTGTACCTCAGTTTCTTCATCTGTGAAATAGGGATTATAATAATGCTTATTTCATAGATTTGTTATAAGCAATAAATGATTTATTTAAGACATGTACTTACAAGCAGCAGGAGCATCATGTGAAATGCAGGTCTGGAAACAGACCTGTAGAATCAAAAACTCTGGGGTAAGGCCAAGCAGCAAGCCCTCTGGAGGATTCTGATACATGTTAAAGTATGAGAACCACTGACCTAAGGCCACAAAAGTGGCAAATCTGGGACTAGAACCTATGGGAGAACCTTTTTACCTTAGGCAAATCACTTAACCTTTCATACTAGATATGTGTCTCTAAATTATTTAACATATTGCAGACACATTAAAGAAATTATCAATTTTTGAATCATCAAATTTGAAAACGTTGGAGGACTTAGACCAATTTTACATTGCTCAAATTTTGCCTTAGATCACTTATGTTTGTGTCACGTACAGGACAAGATAATATTTGTGTTTGGATTGCTGAAATCCAGTTCAGAGCACATGGCCTTGACAAAGTCGCTACTCAATAAAGGTTTATAGAATGAGAGTTAAATATATTCCAAATGTATTAGTCTCATACTAATTAGAAGTAGACAAAGTAATTGAGCAAGGGAAGTTAAATTGTTTTATAATGACCAACCAGGTAGAGATGTAATCTGGGGTTTTGAAATAACTCCCTGTCATTGAGGGTTTTGATAAATGTATATGGGTGACCTAAATGTGTAATTAAGCACTGAAAAACATTGAGTTTAATTTCTAGAGTAGCTAAAAATACTAAAAAGAAAATAGAAAGCTGGGGTCTCCACATTAGTAAACACTCCAGAGTGGAGAGGGTCTCATAAAATTTTGGTGCTTAAGAGTTTTTGTTTGTCAGAAGGTTGTCAGTTTCTTTCTCTTCATTCCACCCGCCTTTTATTTCTTCTTTTGTTTTTTTCCTTATTACATTCCTTCCTTCCTAGGAGGTGAGATGACATAGTGAGTGCCTCTCTTTTTTTTTTTCTGCCCACTGTAATTATAGTCACCATCACCTTGTACTGAATAGAGATATAATCCACAATGGTCTTTCCACCTCCCGCCTCTGCTCTCTTTGTTTCCACTCTCTCTCTCTCTCCCACCCCTTTGTCTCCACTTTTCTTCTCTTTCTAAATTGCAATTCAGCAATAAGTAGACTGGAAGGTCAGAATTAAGAAAGGTTGTCTTATGAAACCATTTTGGTTACATTTGTAAATTCCAGTATTAAGTGCTGTTGATTGCTCCTTGTTTGTTTCTTTGTTTTGTTTTCTTATTTGTAGAAAGAAGTAAGTGGCTAGGGACATGTGTACTAGGTTGGCATTGGAATTGGGATTTTAAACATAAAAGGTCTATTAATATTGTGATAATAATTCCAGTTAACAGTAATGCAAGACTACTATACCTGCATTGTGAGTCATATTTTAACTTCTTTTAGCTTCCAATATATGCATGCAGTTACTTCAGTAACACACTAAAAAAGTAGAAGATACTTCATTTTTTTTCGCTAGGGCCTCCCCAAAATTTATATTTTGAGCAACCCAGGAAATACCACATACATACATACAGACAATTGCACATATGCAGTCATGCCTCAGGAAATGAAATCTTCAGTTCTCATTCTCCACATTAGCTTGTGTATTTCTATAAATGCATGCGAGAGGTTTCGCACAGTGAGTGACCCACTTATCTCTGTAAGCAATATATTACTCATAAGCACTTACTTAGAAGGTAAAGGTAGGAGCTAATGTACTAGCTTATATCTCTAAAATATGTTTCTGTTGTACCTGACGATATGGCAGTCATATATCTATGATTTCCTAAGATAGTCTTACTTTAACATACTTTGTCTTGCTGTCAGAACATGTGTACAGTTTTTTGTTTGTTTGTTTGAGAAGTATGTTCATCGTATGTATTTTGGACCCAATTTTTCCACGAAGTGCAGGGGGAACAAGTAGGCAAAAATAAAGGCATATCTGTTGCCACTGGCAACGCTAGAACTGTATCCTTCCCAGCTTTCACCATTCCCCAAAGGAGCCAGTGCCGGACTGGTATAACCACTAACAATTCGCTTGCAGCATTTGCCTACCTAACATGGCTTCACAAAGGGCCTTCCAACCCTCATGGACAAACCTTCATTTTGATGCTGGAAATTCTACTTTCCCACTAGAATTTTGGTGATGTTGCTTAAGGCTATGTCCCTATGTAAACATTCCAATATCCTTTTAAGCTTTGTCATTGCTATACATACTGTAGTGTAGATTGAATGATTAGTGTAGATTGCGAAGTCTTACAAGTTTTGGTTTTGACTAAAAGGGTATGAATAACTTAAAGACACTGTAGGGAGAAGCTGGAATCAGCATTAAAAGGGAGCAATACAAGGAGAAAAATAAGGTGGAAATAGAAAATGACTTATTGTTATTTGTTCACTCAGATAGTATTTTTTGCCAAACTGAAGACTTCTACATCTAGTCACAAATAAACTGGTGTTAATGAATGGTAGTAATTCTGAATATTATATTGGCTTGTTATTTGGATGTTGTTCATTTTTAATAGATTAGCTAATTCCAGGAAAATTAACTTTATTTTTGTCAAGTGCCATTTTAGTTAGCTTTAAATTTTTCATTAGGATTATAAATTTCACTTGATATGTTATATATCAAAAAGTAAGGTAAAATATTTAGAACACTAACATTTATATATGATCAATGTATATATTTTCCTAAGGTTGTCTGTTTCTTTTTTTCATTCTTGCAGCAAACAGGACTTTGAGTCTACAGATGAGGTAAGTGCAAAAAGAGTTGAAAATCAAATACAGTTGATAACAAAGCAGATAACAAAGCAGATACTTGCATTAATAATATTGTTTTTAGTTTGGTATTTTTATTAGACTGGAAACAGGTTAGTGAAAGAAATAATGATCCTTTTGCCTTTAAAATGATATAACCATTTATATCTTTGTAATGGCTTTAAAGGTGATAATTGTAAAAGTAATAATCATTCACACAAAAAATGTTTTATCAGCTGTCACCTTATGATTTAGCTTGTCTTTGCTTATGAGAACATTTAAAAGTTCATTGACTACATACTCTGTTTTACAAAACTGAAATCTACGTTAACTAATTAAATAGCAAATTTAGTTTTAATGTATTTCGAAAACTTGTATGTCCCATGCCAAATAGCCAGCAACTTGAAGTAAATATTTTCAAGTATCAATTCTAAATATTATGTATATACATTTTGGTAATAGTTACTTTTAATGGAATAAGTCATCAAATAGAGAAAGAACTGATTTCAAAGTAACAATCACAATGGCTTCTTTTATGTTAATTTTCATCTTTATTTCCAAAGTATTGACGTACTGCATTTGTTACAATAATTCAGTAAGCCCTAAATTGTCTTTATGAAGTACTGAATTCAATTCAGCTTCTCACTTAAAATTTGTTGAAGCTTCTTAATGTTGCTGTGGCAACATCATAATCTTTCAAAAGTCACCACAGCTCTATGCAAATTCTCAGTAAACCTTTAATTTTATTTTATTTACTCAAATTTTCATTATTTAAAAAATCAGCCTTTAAAGTGTCATATCTACCACCCAACTAAACTTCCAGTTGTTAAAAAATACACGGAAATAAAGTGGTAATGGGATTTAAGTGACTACCCTTTTGTTTTTAAGTTGCTCTTTTTAAAAAATAGAAATGGGACATCTGATTGATTGCCCCAAACTTCCCCCTAAACTTCCTGTAATTCAGGGTTCTTTCCATGGTGTATGTAGTACAATGATTTTTTTAAAAAGTAAGAACTGATAATGCTAGAAGTAAAGTTTGTGGCAACTATTACCCAGAAAGTGAAGTAATCTTCTGATATCCATAAAAACACGTCCCTCTCTACAAAAGTCTGCTGACCCTCTGATTAAAACACTAAAATGTATCTGTTGAAAGATAAGCCTCTCTTTTCTTACAGTCAGAAGACACTGAATCGTTGATTCCTAAAGGATTGTCAGAATTTACAAAACAGCAAATTCGCTATATTCTGCAGGTGAGATGGGGTCAAGAGTGGCTGTGAAGGCAACACTAACAAACCACTAGCCCAGGATGTTTCCTTTAATTAAGGACAGAAAGTCCCAAATAAAATTCCTATTTCACAAGAGTTGATTGCATTTTGATTAAACAAGGGTTGCATTATAGTTTGGTCAGACTATCAAACACTAGTATTGAATGACTAGCATTCAGGAAATCATTATAGAAATATTCCGGGCTGTGGAATGCCCTTATTCTCTCCTCACTGCTGTAGCACAACCTGACTCTAACTTATAG
The DNA here is from genome assembly GCF_011762595.2 of Tursiops truncatus. Taxonomy (NCBI): domain Eukaryota; kingdom Metazoa; phylum Chordata; class Mammalia; order Artiodactyla; family Delphinidae; genus Tursiops; species Tursiops truncatus. Next base: position 57,669,406 of record NC_047055.1, read on the forward strand.
GATTTGCCCTCCTCTTCTCCATTCTACTTTCTATACCTCCCTACCCTACCCCTGGCAGATGGAAAGGCCAATGACTTGATTTTCCAGAATTGTGGAATGCTAGAGACCACTGCAGCAGTAAATTCCCCTACACTGAAGGGAGAGACAGACCAAGACAGATCAAGATAGGTGCTAAAGAAATAAGGCTAAAATGAAGAGTACATGTGTTTGCAAGAAAGGATTCTAAAGATACTCTAGTTTTGTCTAGTGAGGCAAATTTCTAAGTTTGATATTTGGTCTCAAATCTTTGTTGATCATCCAGATATTGGACCTGACATCTTATCTGTGAAACTTAAATGAAATATTTTTAGTGGCACACAGTCTGTATTATAAAGAGACAGTGGTATGGGGAACACATATGCTCTGCAGAACCTGAATCTTGGATACATCCTTGATATTATTTCTGGTGGCAGGATGTCCATCCAAAGTGCATTCAAGGCCTATTTCCTCAAAAAACTCTGAGAATGTTTGCATCTAAGTTCCTGAGAAACATTAGTCTGTAGTTTTCTTGTATTTGCTTTGATTTTGGTGTCAGGATAATCTAGCATCATGAAATGAATTGGTAAATGTCTCTTCCTTTTCTGTTTTCTGGAAGAAAATGTATAGACATAGTGTTAACTCTTCGTTAAACATTTGGTATAATCCTTCAGTGAAAATATCTGGGCATGGATATATATTTTTCAGCAGTTTAAAAAAATTCTAAATTCAATTCCTTAGTAGTTACAGGTCTAGTCAAATGATCTGTTTCGTGTTGGGTGAGTTGTGGTAATCTGTGTTTTTCAAGGAAGTAGTCAATTTCAACTAAATTATCAAATTTATATGTGCGTAACTATTCACAATATTCCCTTATTATCCTTTTGATGTCTGTGGGGTCTGTATTACTCTTCCCTATTTAACTCCTGACACTAGTGATTTGTGTCTTCTTTCTTTTTTTGTTGTCAGTCTTGTTGGAGGTTTATCAATTTTATTGATTTTTTTCAAAGAACTATATTTTAGTTTATTGATCTCTATTGTTTTCCTGTTTACACTTCCATTGATTTTTTTTCTCGTCTGTATTATTTCCTTCCTTTGCTTGCTTTTGGTTTATTTTGATCTTCTTTGTCTAGTTTCTTGATATAGAAAGTTAGATTATTGATTTCACACCTTTTCTATTTTCTAATGTAAGCATTTAGTGCTATAAATATCCTCTCAGCATGGCTTTAGTTGTGTCCCACAAGTTATGATATGTATTTTCATTTTCTTTCAGTTTTATATATTTTTATTTCCCTTTAGACTTCTGCTTTGACTGGTGGATTATTTAGAAGTGTATTGTTTACTTTCTAAGTGTTTAGAGATTTTCCTATTGTCTTTCTGTTATTCATTTCTAGTTTGATTCCACTGTGGGCAGAAAATATACTCCATATGAGATTAATTTTTTTGAAATGGCTAAGTTTGATAGTCAAGGATATGATCTATTTTGGTATATGTTCCATGGGTATATGAAAGGAATGTGCATCTGTTGTTGGATGAAGTATTCTATAAATGCTGATTAGATCCTTTGGTTGATGGTATTGTTGAATTATTGTATTATGTATTCTTGCTCATTTTCTTCTAAGCAGTACTATCAGTTGCCGAGAGAGGGGTATAAAAGTCTTCAGTTATATCTATGGGTTTGTCTATTTCTCCTTTCAGTTCTATCAGTTTTTGTTTGATACATTTTGTAGCTCTGTTGTCTGGTGCATAAACATTTAGGATTGCTATGTCTTCTTGGTGGACTGACTCTTATTATGTAATGTCCCTCTGTGTTCCTGGTAATTTTCTTTGCTCTGAAGTTATTTTTATCTAATATCAATAGCACTCCTTTCTTTTGATTAATGTTTGCATGGTATATCTTTTTTCCCAACTTTTAAATTTCATTATGTATATTTTAATTTTCATTATCTTTGAAATGAATTTCTTATAGAAAACACATAGTGAGGTCATGTTTTTTCTTATCATTCTGTCAATCTGTCTTTTAACTGGTGTATTTAGACCAAGTTGTAATTATTGATATGTTAGGGCTAGATCTGCCATTGTGTTTTCTGTTTGTTCTGTTTTTTGTTTCTGTTTTCTTTGTCTTGCTTTCATGTGGATTACTTGAATATGTTTTAGAATTCCATTTTGATTTACCTCTAGTGCTTCTGAGTGTATCACGTAGTATAGCTTTTTTAGGGGTTGCTCTAAGTATTACATTATATACCCATAACTTATCCCCGTGTATTGGTGTCAACATTTTATCAGTTTCAGTGAACTGCAGAAAATTTTGCTTCTTTTATCTTTCTTTAACCTCCACATTTATAATTTTTAAAATATTTCCTCTACAGGCATTGAGAGCCACATCACACAGTGTTATATATATATATATATATATATATATTTTGCTTCAATCTTCAAATATAATTTAGAAAATTCAAAAGGAGAAGGAAAGCCTACTGTATTTACCTATATTTTTGCTTATTGTGTTACTTCTTCCTTCTTGATATTCCAAATTTCTTCTTTTATCATTTTCTTTTTCTTCAGAGAACTTCCTTCAGCCATTTTTTTAAGGGTAGGTCTGCTAGTGAAAAATTCTTTTTCTTTTCCTCTGAAAATGTGATTTTCCCTTCATTCCTAAAGGTTGTTTTCATTGCATACAGAATTTGTAGTTGACAATTCTTTTCATTCATCACTTTAAAAATGTATGCCACTTCCTTCTGGCCTCTATGATTTTTCATGAGAAATCGGCTGTCATTTGAATTGCTATTCCCAATAGTTAAGGTTTCTTTTGCTGCTTTTAAGATTTTAAATTTATCTTCAGTTTTAAGAAGTTTGCCTCATATGTCCAGGCATGGATTTCTTTGGGTCTATCCTGTTTAGGGTTTGCTCAACTTCTTAAATCTGTGTATTTTTTTTGCTAATTTGGGGAAGTTTACAGCCATTATTTCTTCATATACTTTTTCAGCTCCCCCCTCTTTCTTTTTTCCTTCTAGGATTCTGATGACATGAATGTTAGATATATGTCATACTCCCACTGGACACTGAGGCTCTGTTCAATTTTTTTCCAACCTATTTTCTCTCTGATGTTCAGAACTCAGTATTTTCTATTGTTCTGTCTTCAAGTTCACTGATTCTTTGCTCTATGCTTTCCTTTCTGCTTTTTAGTCCATCCACTGAGGTTTTTGTTTTTGTTTTGCTTTTTAATTATTGAGTTTTCAGTTCTAAAATTTTCATTTAGTTACTCTTTATAGCTTCTGTTTGTTTTCTGAGATTTTCTGTTTTGTTGCTGAGACTTTCTATTTTTTATTTGTTTTAAATCTTTGCAATTTCTTGTTGAAACTTTTTTTAATTTGGTGTGTTTTTTAAATTAATTTTTATTAGAGTATCTTTGCTTTACAATGTTGTGTTAGTTTCTTGCTGTACAGCAAAGTGAATCAGTCTTACATACACATATATCCCTTCTTTTTTAGATTTCCTTCCCATTTAGGTCACCACAGAGCACTGAGTAGAGTTCCCTGTGCTACACAGTAGGCTCTCATTCGTTATCTATTTTACACATAGTAGTGTATTTATGTCAGTCCCAATCTCTCAGTTCATCCCACCCCTCCCTTCCCCTCTTGGTAACCATAAGTTTGTTCTCTACATCTGTGACTCTATTTCTACTTTGCAAATAAGTTCTTCTCTACCATTTTTCTAGATTCCACATATAAGTGATATTATGTGATATTTGTTTTTCTCTTTTTGACTTACTTCACTCTGCATGACTGTTTCTAGATCCATCCACGTCTCTGCAAATGGCACTATTTTGTTCCTTTTTATGACTGAGTAATATTCCTTTGTATATATGTGCCACATCTTCTTTATCCATTCCTCTGTTGATGGACATTTAGTCACTTTGAAACCTTTTTAAAATGGCTGCCTTAAAATCCTTATCAGATAATTCTAACTTTTCTGATATCTTGATGTTGGCATGTATTAACCCTTTTTTCTTACCAAGTTGAGATTTCCTGGTTCTTAGAATAAGTGACTTTTTTAAAATTGAAACCTGGACATTTTGGGTACTGTTTTCTGACTTTGGATCTTATTCACATCTTCTGTTTTAGCAGACCTCCTCTGATACTGAGCAACAGGGGAAGTAGGGGCATGACTTGTTACTGCCACGTGGGGGTGGAAGTCCAGGTTCCCCATTCTGCCTCTGTTGACACAGGTTGGGGGAGTAGCTCTTTGTTCTTCCTTGGCAGGTGTAGGAAGTGTGGCTCTCTACTAGGCTTCCACTGAAAACACCCTGGTTTGGATGGGGAGGTGTGTTGTGTTACTGTTCCCTTGTTGGCCTCTACTGACACTGCAATGTGAGTGGCCTCATTTCTGTTGGGCAATGATGAAAGTCTTGACACTTCACTAAGAATTCTCTGACATCACCCAAGCAGGGAGGTTGAGAGAGAGAGTCTACATTCCCTTCTTGGCTTTTGATGGTTTGGGTGGGCGTAGAATAGAGTTGCAGGTTTTTTCTGTGGTGTTTGGCTGGAGTAGACTGGTTATTATCTAAATGCTATCTGCCTTGCTAGGCTGCCCTTTTCATGGTACTTTGGGTAGAAAGAGCAGGCTTTTCTAGGGACTTTTGTTGTCTGTATCCACTGGTGTTTCTTTGTTATTGGTTTGCCCAATACCACTCATATATGAAGCAAAAAGAAAACCCAGGAAATCACTTCCGTATTATTCCTTAGCTCCCAATGTTCTCAACCAGACTTCATTCTTCTTTTTTAACTTTCAGAGTCTTTTTATGTTTGTTTTATACATAAAGTGCAGGGGTTTTAGTTAGACTTAGCAGGAAAAATAGAGAAAAGTATTTCTGCTCCATCTTTTCAGAAACAGAAGTTGCCTGTTTTCAAAACCACTTTTCTTTGAAGAAATGAGTTTAATCTAGTTAAAGGGTTTTTCTCCCTCTTTAAATTTTGAGACATTTCTATACTTCAAGGTTAAACTTAATTTGTATTAGATTCTTCTCAACTCAGGCAAAATCTATGCATTTGACAACACACTTAGGGAGATGCAATTTATTACTTGAAGGTTGACTGTCTCATCTTTTCTAATCTTTAAATAGAGAAGAAAAGTAAATTTAAGAATTTGATGATACATTTCTGTCATGAGAAAGATGATACTTTATCATGGAAAAAATAAGAGACCCTTGTTTTAATAGCATAGCTATGATCTCTTCAGGTACTCTTCAGGGATATTGCTTGGATTACTAATGCATGTTATTGACCAAATGCCCTGCATCACTATTCTAATATTGCCATATCAAAAATGAAACTGTTAATAAGTTTGCTTGTAGGAATAGAAAAAATAAGATTATTATTACTTATACTGCCTATTTTTAAATGCTAGTAAAAATAAACCATCAATAATTTTCTTCCTCCAGATGAGGGGTATGTCTGATAAATCACTCCGGCTAGTGCTGTCCACATTCAGCAACATACGGGAGGAGCTTGGAAATCTTCAGAATGACTTGACAGTAACATTTATTTTGATTTTTCTTTCCAAATCTTTTCTAGATCCTAGCTTCATAACATAGAAATCAAAGCATTCAGTATACCTTTTTAAAATTTAATACAACACAACAACATTGTGCTCACCCAGATATAGTTATTTTCCTGAAATAGTTAATTGGGGTTGGGAGAGAGGAGTAAAGAATTATCCAATGTGAAAATGAAAGTTGGGTGAACACTTACTACTTAGTTTACCGCTAAGGTAATTTAATGCTTAAAACCAGGGAGTAGTTTGTGAAATTACAATAATCTGACTCTGATTCATAATTTCCCCTTTTCTGTAATAATAAAGCATACTTTGAATTTATTTGAATACTTGAAAACTTCTTTCTCTAAGAACTTAACATTTTCTATTTTAATTGGTGCTCTTCATGACATCAGCTAGATACATTCAGAATACTTTCCATACAATGAATAACTCCTTGGGGACTTTGGAGTGGGCTTTCTTGTTTCTGGGTTCTGATGAACACATTTAGACCTTAATTTGAAAATTCACCACCTGCTGGGATTAACAAGGGTCTTTGTAGATTGAAGAAAAACATTAAAATAATTCAAAAGGTTCTGCTTCATTGTACTTACAATTAGTCAATTCATCAAAATGTCCATTGATGCAGGTTTTTAAATTTTCAATCCTTTGTATCCCATAGTTTGATTAACTTTTAAGAATTCCGTTTTATTAAACAATTACAAATGAAACAAGTGCTTATTTAAACCTTCCAATGTAAACAGGTCTTTGTATTACATAACTGTTGACAGGATTCTGTAATTCTGAGTCATAAATAATTTTGCTTCTAGTCACTGGAAAATGACAAGATAAGACTTGAGAAAGACTTGGCATTCAAAGAAACTCAAATAAAAGAGTATGAAGAACTCTTAGCATCAGTGAGAGCAAATAATCGCCAGCAGCAGGTAAGTTGACATTTTCTTTGATAATAAATTTGATAGTTTTTCATATGCACAATTACTAGCACATTGGAGTTATGAGATATAATCCAGAAAATTAAATATGATGGAACAATTTGTTCATATGGGAATTGAGTGGCTTTAGGTATTTCCAAATACTGAAGCCCTCTCAGAAAAATAGATAACCCCAAGTATTTTAGATATAAAGTATATACTATCCACAATTATCTGTTTTGTTGGGTGACAAAAATTGTATAAATATTGAAAATCTAAGTTCACTCGTTCATTTAATCTACTAATGTGTCAATAAAAAAGTTTTTGTAGATCTTAACACATGTTTGTGCAATGAATAACTGAATGAATGAACTCTAGAAGATTTCTCCAGATACCTGAGCAGAGAGGATTCTTAGGAAATCGTAATGAGTCTCTGAGGCCAGTCCATTCTTAAAATTCATTCCCATGACAGTCCCAAATTTGGCTGAGTTTTCATTTGTCACATAATCAGGCATATGGTCATTTTGGTGCCTACTAAAAGGCAGGTTACGGTATTGTCAAAAAGCAGCAAGAGTCAGGTTGCTAGATTGGTACACTGAAAATTCATCTGATCTTGATTCCTTCTCACTCAAGATAGGCAAGTGAGGGTAATGATGTCTTTCATAGCTGATTTAACTTACCTTTTTTTTTTTTTTTTTTGCGGTACACGGGCCTCTCACTGTTGTGGCCTCTCCCGTTGCGGAGCACAGGCTCCAGACGCGCAGGCTCAGTGGCCATGTCTCACGGGCCTAACCGCTCCACGGCATGTGGGATCTTCCCGGACTGGGACATGAACCCGAGTCCCCTGCATCGGCAGGTGGACTCTCAACCACTGCGCCACCAGGGAAGCCCTTAACTTACCTTTTAAGGTTAAATATATAAGAAAACTGGGCATGGAAAAATATCAATATTTGCTTTGTTTCATTGAATTAATCAACTAAAAGCACTCTCTCCCAAAAAGTAGAATCCATTTGTCTTATTTACTGTGTCTTTACAGCAAGGACTTCAAGACTCAACCTCAAAATGCCAAGCATTGGAAGAAAACAATCTTTCTCTTCGGCATACACTATCAGACATAGAATATAAACTAAAAGAACTGGAATACTGTAAGCGTAATTTAGAGCAAGAGAATAAAAATCTTAGAGTGCAGGTATTCAGATTTTGTTTTAAATGTGTGTTATTGTCTTAGTTATATGGTTGTAATCCTAGCATTGGCTATATATATATATATATATATATATATATATATATATATTATATATATATATACATATATCCAATTCATCTCGAGAAAATATGTAGACTGCTTTCTGATGATCTCACATGCAGTTAGGTCTTAACTCACTGCCATCTGAGCTGTATAATGCAGTTCCTAAAAATCACTCTCATTATTTCAATGTCTTGTTTAATCAAGTGGTTTTCATCTATTAATGTCTTGTAATATAATATGTGTTTCCTTCATAACAGTCTAACTACAGAAATTTATTTTGTCTTGTGTAGCTCTCAGAGACTTGCACAGGCCCGATGCTGCAGGCTAAAATGGCTGAGATTGGCAACCATTACATGGAGATGGTAAAAAGCTTAAGAATGGAGAAAGATAGAGAGATCTGCAAACTAAGGGTATGTAGATCCTACACTGCATAAATACACAGTTCAGCACAAACTTTCTAATAAGATAATGATAGTCTCAAGTTTAATGCTACAAAGAAAAATCAACCAAAGGTAGAGTTTTAGGAGTATGCCATAGAACCATTTCTTTAAATACATATCACTATGTAGGGAATATTGTTAAATTGTCTTGTAATTTAGCTTCATCTTTTCTAGGAAAGCAAAAGAAGACCTTAAGTGCAGGGTTGTTGATTTTTAATTTCTATTTATTTATTTATGGTGACAGGGGAACACTTTATGATCTTGCCTAAAGCTTGCTCTATGCAGCCAAGCAACTTTCAAGATTATCCAGTGAAGCCGCATTTGACTTCATAAATATCCTCACTTGATTTTGAAGGATGATAGCTAGCAAGAGTTTTGTCAAGCACATGGATAAGAATTGTTGAATTATATACCTGTAATTGGCATCAAAATTAAGGTGATATTTGTGAGAATAAATATACATTGCCTTATTTTGTCATTCTAGGTCAAATTGACTAACCCTTAATTTACTGATTCCTAATTGTAGTTATATAAACTCAAATATTTTAATAGAAAAACTGACCACAGTTTTTTCTCTCCAAATATAATGTACAGTCTTTACCAAAAATCAAAATGAAACAAAATAGAATTTGTTCAAAAGTCTGCTGATGTTTCTTGCAGATGTCCTCCACTGGTTTATTTTCCATCTGAACGTTACTAATAACACTTTAACCTAAACAGCCATCTGTGCACACATAATGCAGTAAAAAGGGAAATGGACAGGATTTGCAGTCAGAAGACTTGTCATAGAGTTGCAGCTATGTTGCTTAGTAGCTGTTGTGCCTTCGTGTCTCTGGATCTCATTTACCTGTTTTGTAAATAAAGATTATAATAATACTTATCTCGGAGGGCTGCTGTGAGGACTGAGATGAGTCATGCAGGAGGAATATGTTGTGAACTGCAAATTATGATATAATATTTGTTATTGAGTTTTCCTTAATTAGTATTTGAAGGAATATAAAGTACCTGTTTTCTTAGCTTTATTTTAATTCTTGTTGCCTAGGACTTTTACTTAAGTAATGCTTAAGCCTAAATAGTAAAGTCACCTTTTAAAAATGAGAAATTTATTGGACTTCCCTGGTGGTCCAGTGACAAAGAATCCACCTTACAATGCAGGGGACTCGGGTTCGATTCCTGGTCAGGGAACTAAGATCCCACATACCATGGGGCAGCTAGAGCCCACATGCTACAACTACTCAGCTCGTGCACCTCAACTAGAGAGCCCACGTTGCCACAAACTACAGAGCCCATGTGCTCTGGAACCTGCGCGCCACAACTAGAGAAGAGAAACCCCACATGCCACAATTAGGTAGAAGCCTCAATGAAGATCCCATGTACTGCAACTAAGATCCGACACAGCCAAAAATAAACAATAAATCTTAAAAAAGTGAGAAATTCCTAATTGGCATTTCAGTTCACATATTACATTCATAAAGCTCTTTAAATGTTTATAACTATTGGTATTTTGCTCTTCATTTCATAACTAGCTGTATGACTTTATGTCACTTAACCTCTCTGGAACTCAGTTACCCATTTTGTTAATGAGAATTATAATAATTCTTAGTTCTTTTTAAATCCTTAGACTCAATTAAATCAGTACCAAAAAGATGTTTCAAGAAGAGAAGGAAGTTGCAGTGACTTCCAATTCAAGATTCATGAACTGACAAGCTTGCTGGAAGAGAAGGATTCCCTTATAAAGCATCAATCGGAGGTAACAGAGAAGGGGTCAAGGTGGAGACAAACCATACAACTCAGCCCTGTAGGATAAATACTTCCCACAAACTATAAAAAGACATGTTTCCAAGACTTACTTTATTCATGAAGTAGAATGTGAGTGCCTATGAGAAGTAGAAGACTCACATTTCAGGAGAAATAATTCAAATGAAAGCTAGAATTGAAGCAAAAAATATGTGCTATTGTGCCTTTAATAATTTTAAGACATTGATTTTCTACCTCATTGGCAGTCAAACTCCCAATAAGGCTGTGAGCTGCTTCAGCAAGGGACTGTGTTATATTCCTTTCTATGTCTGTAGCATGTAGCCCAAGATCTGTCATAAAATAGGTACTGAAGGAAGAAACTACCCAAATCGTGGCTAATGTTGTATTGCTGTTATTGAACAAATGGTATTTGTAGTAACATTCAGTGATAGATTTTCTGTTATGAAACAATATCTACTTCCATATTGAAATTTCATATTTTTCTGCTATAGATACACATTTAAATCTTTTTGGAACAAAAATTTTCACATCTTCATCTTGAGAATCATGCCCATTCTATCTCATGTTATCCCTTAAGTATAGAACCAGTTAGTGGATTCCTGCAGAGACTTATAATATAACTGATTAGGTACCATGAAGCAAGACTATATGGAATTCAACAAGTGGGATTGGAACATTCTTACCTCAAGGCTAAAAAGGAAGGGAAAAAAGTAATTATTCTTTAGTAACGTTGTTAAATTATCAAACATACCTCTTACCTCATGTTTCTATGGTTTTCAAATGATTATATTGTCTTTTATTTGTAAGGAACTCTCGAAGTTGAGACAAGAAATATATTCATCTCATAACCAACCCTCCAGTGGTGGAAGGACAACTATTACCACTAGAAAGTAATGTATTTTTAATGAAATTTGGATATGACTTTGGTTATGTTATAATCCAAGTTATAGCATGTTTAACTGATATATATGCCCCTAGACAGAGTTTGGTGTTTTCTGCTGGCCAATAATTCTACTGAAGAATGAATGTTCACAAAAAAACATAGCTATTATGGTCAATAAAATTCAAGAGCACACTTTTACTGTATTTACAATACAGTAAATACAATGAAAGTGAAAAGCAAATAATTAGTTGTTTAACCAACCATATTAGTCAGGGCTCTTTCAGTTGCACATGCCAGAAACCCAACTTAAACTGGGAATTAGTTAATTCACGTAATTGGGATTGCTTGGTGTCCAGATGGATTTGTGTGATCAAAATATGTCTTCAGAAATCTGTATATCTTTTGGCTCTGCTCTTTCCTGGATAGACGTCATTCTTAGGCAGGGTCTCTCCTCATGTTAGCAGTACGACCATAGCTTACATCTCAACAATTTAGCAAAACCAAATAGAAAGTGACTCTTTATGAATAGTTTCAGCAAAAGTCTGTTTTTGACATTTCACATAAATGGGATAATCAAAATGTGGTCTTTGGTGGCTGAATTCTTTCACTTTGCATGTTTTCAAGATTCATCCATGTTTTAGCATGTGTCAGTACTTCACTGATTTTTGTTACTAAATAATAGTCCATTTTATGGATGTACAACCTTTTATTTATCCATTCAGCAACTGATGGACATTTAGGGGCTGTTTTCAATTTTGAAAAATGCTACTGTAAATATCTGGGTACAAATCTGTGTGGACATATGTGTTCATTTCTTTGAGTATATAAAGAAGAGTAGAATTGCTGAGCACATGGTAACTCTGTTTAACTTTTTGAAGAACTGCTAGACTTTTCCAAAACAGCTGCACCATTTTACATTCCCACCAGTGATGTAAGAGGATTCCAATTTCTCTCCATCCTCCCAAACATTTGTTATTGTCCATCTGTTGGATTGTAGCCATTCTAAGGGGTGGGAAGTGGTATCTCATTGCACTCTTGATTTGTAGTTCTCCAATAATTAGTGTTGCATAGTATTTTTTCATGTGCTTACTGAGCATTTGTATATCTTCTTGAAGAAATGACTAAAGTCTTTCTTCATTTTTAAATTGTATTATTTGCTATTTTATTGTTGAATTGCAAGAGATATTTATATATTCTGGATACAAGTCCCTTATCAGAGATATGATTTGCAAACATTTTCTTCCATTCCATGGATTGTCTTTTCACTATCTTGATTGTATCATTTGTAGCACAAGTTTTTAATTTTGAGAAAGTCCAATACATCTATTTTTTTCTTTACTCACTTGTGCTTTTGGTATCATATGTAAGAAACCATTGACTAATACAAGGTCATTAATATTTACACCCACATTGTCTTCTAAAGAGTTTTATATTTTTATCTATTACATTTAGATTTAGGATCCATTTGAGTTAATTTTTTATATATTGTAAATTAGGTATCCAAGTTCATTCTTGTGCATGGGGATATCCAGTTGTCCCAGACTCATTTATGGAATATGCTATCCTTTCCCCCATTAAATTGACTTGGCATCCTTGTCAATCAAACTACCATAAATGTAAGGGCAAATATGTAGACTTTCAGTTTCACTCCATTAATCTATTTATCTGTCTTTATGCTAGTACCATACTGTCTTGATTATTATAGCATTTTATTGAAGTTGTGAAAGCAGGAGTGTGAGTCTCTAAACTTTTCTTTTCAAGAAAGCTTTAGCTGTTTGTGGTCTTTTGCTTTTCCATATGGGATTTAGGTTAAGCTTGTTAATTTCTGTTAAAAAAGATCCCACTGGAATTTTTACAGAAAATTCATTGAATATGTAGGACACTTCAGGTATTATTGCCATGTAAACAAAACTGTCTTCTGGTCAATAAGCATGGGATCCTTTTCAATTTAGATCCTCTTTAATTTCTTTTTCCAAAAATTTTATTGGAGTATAGTCGATTTACAATGTTGTGTTAACATTCAGGTGTACAGCAAAGTGAATCAGTTATACATATACATATATCCACTCTTTGTTTAGATTCTTTTCCCATACAGGCCAGTACAGAGTACTGAGTAGATTTCCCTGTGCTATACAGTAGGTCCTTATTAGTTATCTATTTTATATATAGTAGTGTGTTTATGTCAATCTCAACCTCCCAATGTATCCCTCCCCCGCTTATCCCCTGGTAACAATGATTGTTTTCTACATCTGTGACTCTACTTCTGTTTTCTAAGTAAGTTCATTTGTACACTTTTTTATAGATTCCACACATAAGCGATATGATATGGTATTTGTCTTTCTGTGTCTGACTTACTTTACTCACTATGACAATCTCTAGGTCCATCCATGTTGCCACAAATGGCATTATTTTGTTATTTTATGCAAGAGTCCACTGTGTATATGTACTGCATCTTCTTTATCCATTCCTCTTTTGATGAACATTTAGGTTGCTTCCATGTCCCAGCTACTGTAACTAGTGATGCAGTGAACACTGTTCTGCATGTATTTTTTGAATTATGGTTTTCTCCAGAAATATGCCCAGGAGTTGGGTTGCTGGGTAATATGGTAGTTCTATTTTTAGTTTTTTAAGGAACCTCCATACTGCTCTCCATAGTGGCTGTACCAATTGACATTCCCAACAACAGTGTAGGAGGGTTGTCCTTTATCCATACCCGCTCCAGCATTTATTGTATGTAAATTTTTTGATGATAGCCATTTTGACTGGTGTGAGGTGAAACCTCATTGTAGTCTTTTTGTTGGTTTTGTTTTGTTTTTACATCTTTAATGGAGTATAATTGCTTTACAATGATGCGTTAGTTTCTGCTTCATAACAAAGTGAATCAGTTATACATATACATATGTTCCCATATCTCTTCCCTCTTGCATCTCCCTCCCTCCCAACTTCCCTATCCCACCCCTCCAGGCGGTCACAAAGCACCGAGCTGCTCTCCATGTGCTATGCGGCTGCTTCCCACTAGCTATCTACCTTACGTTTGGTAGTGTATATATGTCCACGCCTCTCTCTCGCTTTCTCACAGCTTACCCTTCCCCCTCCCCATATCCTCAAGTTCATTCTCTAGTAGGTCCGTGCCTTTATTCCTGTCTTACCCCTAGGTTCTTCATGACATTTTTTTCTTAAATTCCATATATATGTGTTAGCATACAGTATTTGCCTTTCTCTTTCTGACTAACTTCACTCTATATTACAGACTCTAGGTCTATCCACCTCATTACAAATAGCTCAATTTTGTTTCTTTTTATGGCTGAGTAATATTCCATTGTATATATGGGCCACATCTTCTTTATCCATTCATCCAATGATGGACACTTAGGTTGTTTCTGTCTCTGGGCTATTGTATATAGAGCTGCAATGAACATTTTGGTACATGACTCTTTTTGAATTATGGTTTTCTCAGGGTATATGCCCAGTAGTGGGATTGCTGGGTCATATGGTAGTTCTACTTGCACTTTTTTAAGGAACCTCCATACTGTTCTCCATAGTGGCTGTACCAATTCACATTCCCACCAGCAGTGCAAGAGTGTTCCCTTTTCTCCACACCCTCTCCAGCATTTATTGTTTCTAGATTTTTTGATGATGGCCATTCTGACTGCTGTGAGATGATATCTCATTGTACTTTTGATTTTCATTTCTCTAATGATTAATGATGTTGAGCATTCTTTCATGTGTTTGTTGGCAGTCTGTATATCTTCTTTGGAGAAATGTCTATTTAGGACCTCTGCCCATTTTTGGATTGGGTTATTTGTTTTTTTTGTTATTGAGCTGCATTTGCTCCTTACAAATTTTGGAGATTAATCCTTTGTCAGTTGCTTCATTTGCAAATATTTTCTCCCATTCTGAGGGTTGTCTTTTTGTCTTGTTTATGGTTTCCTTTGCTGTGCAAAAGCTTTGAAGTTTCATTAGATCCCGTTTGTTTATTTTTCTTTTTATTTCCATTTCTCTAGGAAGTGGGTCATAAAGGATATTGCTGTGATTTATGTCATAGAGTGTCCTGCCTATGTTTTCCTCTAAGTGTTTGATAGTTTCTTGCCTTACATTTAGGTCTTTAATCCATTTTGAGCTTATTTTTGTGTATGGTGTTAGGGAGTGATCAAATCTCATACTTTTACATGTACCTGTCCAGTTTTCCCAGCACCACTTATTGAAGAGGGTGTCCTTTCTCCACTGTACATTCCTGCCTTCTTTATCAAAGATAAGGTGACCATATGTGTGTGGGTTTATCTCTGGGCTTTCTATCCTGCTCCGTTGATCTATATTTCTGTTTTTGTGCCAGTACCATACTTTCTTGATGACTGTACCTTTGTACTATAATCTGAAGGCAGGGAGCCAGATTCCTCCAGTACCGTTTTTCATTCTCAAGATTGCTTTTGCTATTCGGGGTCTTTTGTGTTTCCATACAAATTGTGAAATTTTTTGTTCTAGTCCTGTGAAAAATGCCAATGGTGTTTTGATAGGGATTGCATTGAATGTGTAGATTGCTTTGGGTAGTAGAGTCATTTTCACAATGTTGATTCTTCCAATGCAAGAACATGGTATATCTCTCCATCTATTTGTTTCATATTTAATTTCTTTCATCAGTGTCTTATAATTTTCGGCATACAGGTCTTCTGTCTCCTTAGGTAGATTTATTCCTAGATATTTTATTCTTTTTGTTGCAATGGTAGATGAGAGTGTTTTCTTGATTTCACTTTCAGATTTTTCATCATTGGTGTATAGGAATGCCAGAGATTTCTGTGCATTAATTTTGTATCCTTCTACTTTACCAATTTCATTGATTAGTTGTAGTAGTTTCCTGGTAGCACCTTTAGGATTCTCTATGTATAGTATTATGTCATCTGCAAACAGTGACAGATTTACTTCTTTTCTGATTTGGATTCCTTTTATTTCCTTTTCTTCTCTGATTGCTGTGGCTAAAACTTCCAAAACTATATTGAATAAGAGTGGTGAGAATGGGCAACCTTGTCTTGTTCCTGATCTTAGTGGAAATGGTTTTAGTTTTTCACCATTGAGGACGATGTTGGCTGTGGGTTTGTCATATATGGCCTTTATTGTGTTGAAGAAAGTTGCCTCTATGCCTACTTTCTGCAGAGTTTTTATCATAAGTAGGTGTTGAATTTTGTCGAAAGCTTTCTCTGCATCTATTGAGATGATCATATGGTTTTTTTCCTTCAATTTGTTAATATGGTGTATCGCAGTGATTGATTTGCGTATATTGAAGAATCCTTGCATTCCTGGAATAAACCCCACTTGATCATGTTGTATGATCCTTTTAATGTGCTGTTGGATTCTGTTTGCTAGTATTTTGTTGAGGATTTTTGCATCTATATTCATCAGTGATATTGGCCTGTAGTTTTCTTTGTTTGTTACAACCTTGTCTGGTTTTGGTATCGAGGTGATGGTGGCTTCATAGAATGAGTTTGGGAGTGTTCCTCCCTCTGCTGTATTTTGGAAGAGTTTGAGAAGGATAGGTGTTAGCTCTTCTCTAAATGTTTGATAGAATTCGCCTGTGAAGGCATCTTGTCCTGGGCTTTTGTTTGTTGGAAGATTTTTAATCACAGTTTCAATTTCAGTGCTTGTGATTGGTCTGCTCATATTTTCTATTTCTTCCTGATTCAGTCTTGGCAGGCTGTGCATTTCTAAGAATTTGTCCATTTCTTCCAGGTTGTCCATTTCATTGGCATAGAGTTGCTTGTAGTAATCTCTCATGATCTCTTTTATTTCTGCAGTGTCAGTTGTTACTTCTCCTTTTTCATTTCTAATTCTATTGATTTGCGTCTTCTCCCTTTTTTCCTGATGAGTCTGACTAATGGTTTATCACTTTTGTTTATCTTCTCAAAGAACCAGCTTTTAGTTTTATTGATCTTTGCTATCGTTTCCTTCATTCCTTTATCATTTATTTCTGATTTGATCTTTATGCTTTCTTTCCTTTTGCTAACTTCGGGATTTTTTTGTTCTTCTTTCTCTAATTGCTTTAGGTGCAAGGTTAGGTTGTTTATTCGAGATGTTTCCTGTTTCTTAAGGTAGGATTGTATTGCTAAATACTTCCCTTGTAGAACTGCTTTTGCTGCATCCCATAGGTTTTGGGTCATCGTGTCTCCATTATCATTTGTTTCTAGGTATTTTTTCATTTCCTCTTTTACTTCTTTAGTGATCACTTCGTTAGTAAGTAGTGTATTGTTTAGCCTCCATGTGTTTGTATTTTTTAGAGATCTTTTCCTGTAATTGATATCTAGTCTCATAGCATGTGATCAGAAAAGATACTTGATACAACTTCAATTTTCTTAAATTTACCAAGGCTTGATTTGTGACACAAGATATGATCTATCCTTTAGAATGTTCCATGAGTACTTGAGAAAAATGTGTATTCTGTTGTTTTGGATGGAATGTCCTATAAATATCAATTAAGTCCATCTTGTTTAATGTATCATATAAAGCTTGTGTTTCCTTATTTATTTTCATTTTGGATGATCTGTCCATGGGTGTAAGTGGGGTGTTTATGTCCCCTACTATGAATGTGTTACTGTCGATTTCCCCTTTTATTGCTGTTAGTATTTTCCTTATGTATTGAGGTACTCCTATTTTGGGTGCATAAATATTTACAATTGTTATATCTTCTTCTTGGATCGATCCCTTGATCATTATGTAGTGTCCTACTTTGTCTCTTCTAATAGTCTTTATTTTAAAGTCTATTTTGTCTGATATGAGAACTGCTACTCCAGCTTTCTTTTTGTTTCCATTTGCTTGGAATAACTTTTTCCATCCCCTTACTTTCAGTCTGTATGTGTGTCTAGGTCTGAAGTGGGTGTCTTGTAGACAGCATATATATGGGTCTTGTGTTTGTATCAATTCAGCCAATCTGTTTCTGTGATGGGAGCATTTAGTCAATTTACATTTAAGGTAATTATGGATACGGATGTTCCTATTCCCATTTTCTTAATTGTTTTGTGTTTGTTATTGTAGGTCTTTTCCTTCTCTTCTGTTTCTTGCCTAGATAAGTTCCTTTAGTATTTGTTGAAAAGCTGGTTTGGTGGTGCTGAACTCTTTCAGCTTTTGCTTGTCTGTAAAGGTTGTAATTTCTCCACCAAATCTGAATGAGATCCTTGCTGGGTAGAGCAGTCTTGGTTGCAGGTTTTTCTCCTTCATCACTTTAAATATATCCTGCCAGTCCCTTTTGGCTTGCAGAGTTTCTGCTGAAAGGTCAGCGGTTAACCTTACGGGGATTCCCTTGTGTGTTATTTGTTGTTTTTCCCTTGCTGCTTTTAATATGTTTTCTTTGTATTTAATTTTTGACAGTTTGATTAATATGTGTCTTGGCATATTTCTCCTTGGATTTATCCTGTATAGCACTCTCTGTGCTTCCTGGACTTGATTAACTATTTCCTTTCCCATTTTAGGGAAGTTTTCAACTATAATCTCTTCAAATATTTTCTCAGTCCCTTTCCTTTTCTCTTAATCTGGAACCCCTATAATTCGAGTGTTGGTGTGTTTAATGTTGCCCCAGAGGTCTCTGAGACTGTCCTCAGTTCTTTTCATTCTTTTATCTTTATTCTGCTCTGCAGTAGTTATTGCCATTATTTTATCTTCCACATCACTTTCCCGTTCTTCTGCCTCAGTTATTCTGCTACTGATCCCATCTAAAGTATTTTTAATTTCATTTATTGTGTTGTTCATCATTGCTTGTTTCATCTTTAGTTCTTCTAGGTCCTTGTTAAATGTTTCTTGCCTTTTGTCTATTGTATTTCCAATATTTTGGATCATCTTTACTATCATTATTCTGAATTCTTTTTCAGGTAGGTTGCCTATTTACTCTTCATTTGTTAGGTCTGGTGGGTTTTTATCTTTTTCCTTCAACTGCTGTGTGTTTTTCTGTCTTCTCATTTTGCTTTTCTTACTGTGTTTGGGGTCTCCTTTTTGCAGGCTGCAGGTTCGTAGTTCCCATTGTTTTTAGTGTCTTCCCCCAGTGTCTAAAGTTGGTTCTGTTGGTTGTGTAGGCTTCGTGGTGGAGGGGACTAGTGCCTGTGTTCTGGTGAATGAGGCTCTATCTTGTCTTTCTGGTGGGAAGATCCACGTGTGGTGGTGTGTTTTGGGGTGTCTGTGGACTTATTATGATTTTAGGCAGCCTCTCTGCTAACAGTTAGGGTTGTATTCCTGTCTTGCTAGTTGTTTGGCATAGGGTGTCCAGCACTGTAGCTTGCTGGTTGTTGAGTGAAGCTGGCTGCTGGTGTTGAGATGGATATCTCTGGGAGATTTTCGCTGTTTGATATTATGTGGAGCTGGGAGGTCTCTTGTGGACCAGTGTCCTGAAGTTGGCTTGCGCACCTCAGAGGCACAGCAGTGACTCTTGGCTGCAGCAACAAGAGCCTTACATCCACACTTCTCAGAATAAAAGGGAGAAAAAGTAGAAAGAAAGAATTAGTAGAAGAAGAATGAAAGAAAGAGAGAAAGAAAGAAAGAAAGAAAGGAAGAAAGAAAGAAAGAAAGAAAGCAGGGAGGGAGGGAGGGAGGGAGGGAGGGAGGGAGGAGGGAAGGAAGGGAAAAAAGAAAGAAAGAAGACAAAGTAAAATAGAATAAAGTAAGGTAAAATAAAGTTATTAAAATAATTATTAAGAAAAATAATAAATGGATGGATAGAACCGTAGGACAAATGGTGTAAGCAAAGCTATACAGACAAAATCTCACACAGAAGCATACACATACACATTCACAAAAAGAGGAAAAGGGGAAAATATCATAAATCTTGCTCTCAACGTCCACCTCCTCAATTTGGGATGATTCGTTGTCTATTCATGTATTCCACAGATGCAGGGTACATCAAGTTGATTGTGGAGCTTTAATCCGCTGCTTCTGAGGCTGCTGGGAGAGATTTCCTTTTCCGTTCTTTGCTCTCACAACACCCGGGGCTCAACTTTGGATTTGGCCCCACCTCTGCATGTAGGTCGCCAGAGGGCGTCTGTTCTTTGCTCAGACAGGATGGGGTTAAAGGAGCCCTGCTTCAGGGACTCTGCCTCACTCAGGCCGGCGGGGGCGGGTTAGGGAGGGGCACGGAATGCCGGGCGAGCCTGCGCTGCCACCGGTGTGACATTGCACCAGCCTGAGGCGCACTGTGCATTCTCCCAGGGAAGTTGTCCCTGGATCCTGGGATCCTGGCAGTGGCGGGCTGCACAGGCTCCCTGGAAAGGGGGTGTGGATAGTGACCTGGGCTCACACACAGGCTTCTTGGTGGTGGCAGCAACAGCTTTAGCATCTTATGCCCGTCTCTGGGGTCCGCGTTTTTAGCCGTGGCTCACGCCTGTCTCTGGAGCTCCTTTAAGCAGCGCTCTTAATCCCCTCTCCTCACGCACCAGGAAACAAAGAGGGAAGAAAAAGTCTCTTGCCTCTTCGGCAGGTCCAGACTTTTCCCCAGACTCCCTCCTGGCTAGCTGTGGTGAACTAACCCCCTGCAGGCTGTGTTCACGGCGCCAACACCAGTCCTCTCCCGGAGCTCCGACCGAAGCTCGAGCCTCAGCTCCCAGTCGTGCCCACTGGGGCGAGTGGGCAGACAAGCCTCTCGGGCTGCTGAGTGCCAGTCGGCACCAATCCTTTGTGCGGGAATATCCCCACTTTGCCCTCTGCATCCCTGTGGCTGTGCTCTCCTCCGCGGCTCCAAAACTTTCCCCTCCACCACCCATAGTCTCCGCCCACGAAGGGGCTTCCTAGTGTGTGTAAACGTTTCCTCCTTCACAGCTCCCTCACACTGGTGCAGGTCCCGTCCCTATCCTTTTGTCTCTGTTTATTCTTTTTTCTTTTGCCCTATCCAGGTACGTGGGGGTTTCTTGTGTTTGGGGAGGTCGGAGGCCTTTTGCCAACATTCAGTAGGTGTTCTGTGGGAGTTGTTCCATGTGTAGATGTATTTCTGGTGTATCTGTGGGGAGGAAGGTGATCTCCACATTTTATTCTTTCGCCATCTTCCTGGAAGCCTCCCTCGTTGTAGTTTTGATTTGCATTTTTCTAATAATTAGCAATGCTAAGTATCTTTTCATGTGCTTTTTGCCCACCTGTATGTCTTCTTTGGAGAAATGTCTATTTAGATTTTCAGCCCATTTTTCGATTGGGTTTTTTTGTTTTTTTGATATTGAGCTTCATGAACTATTTGTATAGTTTGGAGATTAACCCCTTGTGGGTTGCTTCAGTTGGAAATATTTTCTCCCACTCTGTGGATTCTCTTTTTGTTTTGTTTATGGCTTCCTTCATTGTGCAAAAGTTTTTAAGTTTAATTAGATCCCATTTGTTTATTTTTGTTTTCACTTTCACTATGCTAGGAGGTGGACTGAAAAACAGTTTGCTGTGCTTCATATCAAAGAGTATTCTACCTATGTTTTATTCTAAGAGTTTTATAGTTTTTGGCCTTACATTTAGGTCTTTAATCCATTTTGAGTTTATTTTTGAGTATGGTGTTAGGGAGTGTTCTAACTTCATTCTTTTACATGTAGCTCTCCAGTTTTCCCAGCACCACTTTTTGAAGAGACTGTTTTTTCTACATTGTATATTCTTGCCTCATTAGTCATAGATTACATGACCATAGGTGTGTGGGTTTATCTCTGGGCTTTCTATCCTGTTCCATTGATCTATATTTCTATTTTGTGCTGGTACCATACTGTCTTGATGACTGTAGCTTTGTAGTATAGTCTGAAATCAGGAAGCCTGATTCCTCTAGCTCTGTTTTTCTGTCTCAGGATTCCTGTGACTATTCATGATCTTTTCTGTTTCCATACAAATTGTAAAATTTTTTGTTCTACTTCCTTGAAAAATGCCATTGGTAATTTGTTAAGGATTGCATTGAATCTGTAGATTACTTTGGGTAGTATAGTCATTTTCTCAATATTGATTCTTCCAATCTAAGACTATGGTATATCTCCAGCTGTTTGTGTCATCTTTGTTTTCTTTCATCGACATCTTGTAGTTTCCTGAGTACAGGTCTTTTGCCTCCTTTGGTATGTTTATTCCTAGCTATTTTATTGTTTTTGATGTGATGGTAAATGGGATTGTTTCCTTAATTTCTCTTTCTGATCTTTTATTGTTAGTGTATAGGAATGCAAGAGACTTCTGTGTATTTTGTATCCTGCAACTTTTCCAAATTCACTGATTAGCTTTACTAGTTTAATGGTAGAATCTTTAGGATATTTTATGTATATATCATGTCATCTGCAAACAGTGACAGCTTTACTTCTTCTTTTCTGGTATGGATTCTTTTCATTTGTTTTTTCTTCTGTGATTGCTGTGGCTGAAACTCCCAAAACTATGTTGAATAACAGTGGTGAGAGTGGGGAACCCTGTCTTCTTCCTGATCTTAGTGGAAATGGTTTGTTTTTCACTATTGAGAATGATGTTTCCTGTGGGTTTGCCATATATCACCTTTATTATGGTGAGGTAAGTTCCCTCTATGCCTACTTTCTAGAGATTTTTTATCATAAATGGGTGTTGAAATTCGTCAAAAGCTTTTTCTGTATCTATTGAGATTATCATATGTTTTTTATCCTTCAGTTTGTTAATACGGTGTATCACATTGATTGATTTGCCTATACTGAAGAATCCTTGTATTCCTGATATAAACCTCACTTGATGATGGTGTATGATCCTTTTAAGGTGCTGTTGGATTCTGTTTGCTAGTATTTTGTTGAGGATTTTTGCATCTATGTTCATCACTAATATTGGCCTGTAGTTTTCTTTCTCTGTGAACTCTTTGTCTGGTTTTGGTATCAGGGTGATGGTGGCTTTGTAGAATGAGTTTGGGAGTTTTCCACCGTCTGATATATTTTGGAAGAGTTTGAGAAGGATAGGTGTTAGCTCTTCGGTAAATGTTTGAAAGAATTCACCTGTGAAGCCATCTGGTCCTGGGCTTCTGTTCATTGGAAGATTTTTTTTTTCTGTACGTGGGCCTCTCACTGTTGTGGCCTCTCACATTGTGGAGCACAGGCTCTGGATGCGCAGGCTCAGCGTCCATGGCTCACGGGCCCAGCCACTCTGTGGCATGTAGGATATTCCCGGACTGGGGCACGAACCTGTGTCCCCTGCATTGGAAGGTGGTCTCCCAATCACTGCACCACCAGGGAAGCCCTGTTGGAAGATTTTTAATCACAGTTTCAATTTCAGTGCTTGTGATTGGTCTGTTTATATTTTCTGTTTCTTCCTGGTTCAATCTGGGAAGATTGTGCTTTTCTAAGAATTTGTCCATTTCTTCCACGTTGCCCTTTTTATTGGCATACACTTGCTTCTAGTAATCTCTTATGATCCTTTGTATTTCTGCAATGTCAGTTGTTACTTCTCCTTTTTCATTTCTAATTCTGTTGATTTGAGTCTTCTACTTTTTTTTCTTCATGAGTCCAGCTAATGGTTAACAATTTTGTTTATCTTCTCATACAAGCAGCTTTTAGTTTCATTGATCTTTGCTATCGTTTCCTTCATTTCTTTTTCATTTATTTCTGATCTGATCTTTATGATTTCTTTCCTTCTGCTAACTGTGGGGTTATTTTATTCTTTCTCTAATTGCTTTAGGTGTAAGGTTAGGTTGTTTATTTGAGGTGTTTTTTGTTTCTTGAGGTAGGATTTTATTGCTATAAACTTCCCATTTAGAAGTGCTTTTGCTGCATCCCATGAGTTTTGGGTCGTCGTGTTTTCATTATCATTTGTTTTTAGGTATTTTTTGATTTCCTCTTTGATTTCTTCAGTGATCTCTTGGTTATTTAGTAGTGTATTGTTTAGCCTCCATGTATTGGTATTTTTTACAGATTTTTTCCTGTAATTGACATCTAGTTTCATAGTGTTGTGGTCAGAAAACATATTTCATACGATTTCAGTTTTCTTAAATTAACCAAGGCTTGATTTGTGACCAAAGATATGGCCTATCTTGCAGAATGTTCCATGATCACTTGCGAAGAAAGTGTATTCTGTTGTTTTTGGACAGAATGTCCTATAAATATCAATTAAGTCCATCTTGTTTAATGTATCATATAAAGCTTGTGTTTCCTTATTTATTTTCATTTTGGATGATCTGTCCATTGGTGAAAGTGGGGTGTTAATGTCTCCTACTATTATTGTGTTACTGTCAATTTCCCATCTTATGGCTGTTAGCATTTGCCTTAAGTGTTGAGGTGCTCCTATGCTGGGTGCATAAACATTTACAATTGTTATATCTTCTTCTTGGATTGATCCCTTGATCATTATGTAGTGTCCTTCCTTGTCTCTTATAACAGTCTTTATTTTAAAGTCTATTATGTCTGATACGAGAATTTCTACTCCAGCTTTCTTTTGATTTCCATTTGCACAGAATATCTTTTTCCATTCCCTTACTTTCAGTCTGTATGTGTCCCTAGGTCTGAAGTGGACCTCTTGTAGACAGCATGTATATGGGTCTTGTTTTTGTATCCATTCAGCCAGTCTATGTCTTTTGGTTGGAGCATTTAATCCATTTATATTTAAGTTAGTTATCGATATGTATGTTACTATTACCATTTTCTAAATTGTTTTGGGTTTGTTATTGTAGGTCTTTTCCTTCTCTTGTGTTTCCTGCCTAGAGAAGTTCCTTTAGCGTTTGTTGTAAAGCTGGTTTGGTGGTGCTGAATTCTCTTAGCTTTTTCTTGTCTCTGAATGTTTTAATTTCTCTTTCGAATCTGAATGAGATCTTTGCTGGGTCAAGTAATCTTGGTTGTAGATTTTTCCCTTTCATCACTTTAAGTATGTCCTTCCAGTCCCTTCTGGCTTGCAGAGTTTCTGCTGAAAGATCAGCTGTTAGCCTTATGGGGATTCCCTTGTATGTTATTTGTTGCTTTTCCCTTGCTGCTTTTAATATTTTTTCTTTGTATTTAATTTTTGATAGTTTGAATACTGTGTGTCTTGGCATGTTTCTCCTTGGATATTTTCTGTATGGGACTCTCTGCGCTTCCTGGACTTGATTGTTTCCTTTCCCATATTAGGGAAGTTTTCAACTATAATCTCTACAAATATTTTCTCAGTCCATTTCTTTTTCTCTTCTTCTGCTACCCCTATAATTCGCATGTTGGTGTGTTTAATGTCCCTGAGGTCTCTGAGACTGTCCTCTATTCTTTTCATTCCTTTTTCTTTTTTCTGCTCTGTGGTTGTTATTTCCATTATTTTATCTTCCAGGTCACTTATCCATTCTTCTGCCTCAGTTATTCTGCTGTTAATTCTTCTAGAGAATTTTTAATTTCATTTATTGTGTTGTTCATCATTGTTTGCTTGCTCTTTCGTTCTTCTAGGTCCTTGTTGAATGTTTCTTGTATTTTCTCCATTGTACTTGCAAGATTTTGGATCATCTTTACTATCATTACTCTGAATTCTTTTTCAGGTAGACTGCCTATTTCCTCTTCATTTGTTTGGTCTGGTGGGTTTTTACCTTGCTCCTTCATCTGCTTTGTGTTTCTCTGTCTTCTCATTTTGCTTAACCGGATGTGTTTGGGGTCTCCTTTTTGCAGGCTGCAGGTTCATAGTTCCCTTTGTTTTTGGTGTCTGCCCCCAGTGGGTAAGGTTGGTTCAATGGGTTGTGTAGGCTTCCTGGTGGAGGGGACTGGTGCTGTGTTCTAGTGGCTGAGGCTAGATCTTTTCTTTCTGGTGGGAAGGACTATGTCCAGTGGTGTGTTTTGGGGTGTGTGTGAACTTTTTATGATTTTAGGCAGCTTCTCTGCTAGTGGGTAATGCTGTGTTCCTGTCTTACTGGTTGTTTTGCATGGGGTGTCCAGCACTGGAGCTTCCTGGTCATTGAGAGAAACTTTGTCTTAGCATTGAGATGGAAATCAGTGGGAGAACTCTTGCTGATTGATCTTATGAGGGGCTCTTAGGTCTCTGGTGGACCATTGTCCTGAACTCGGCTCTCCCAACTCAGAAGCTCAGGTCTGACACCCGGCCAGAGAACCAAGACCCTGTCAGCCACACAGCTCAGAAGAAAAGTGAGAAAAGAAAAAAGAAAAAAAAACCCTAAAGTTATTAAAGTAAAAAAAAAATTTTAAATATTATTATAATAAAATTAAGTAATTAATAAAAAGAAGGAAGACAGCAACTAAACCAATAAACTAATCCACCAATTATAAGAAGTGCTAGAAACTATAGTAAAAAACAACAGACTGACAGAACCCTAGGAGAAATGGTAAAAGCAAACCTATACAGACAAAATCACACAAAGGAGCATATACATACACACTCACAAAAATGGAAAAAGGAAAAAACAAACAAACAAAATACATATATATATATATATATATATATATATATATATATATATATAAGGAAGAGAGAAACCAAATCAATAAACGAATCTACCAATGGTAATAAGCTCTAAATACTAAACTAAGATAAACATAATACTAGAAACAAATTAGACGTAGAAAGAAAACCCCAATTCTATAGTTGCTCCCAAAGTCCACTACCTCAGTTTTGGGAGAATTCATTGTCTATTCAGGTGTTCCACTGATGCAGGGTACATCAAGTTGATTGTGGAGATTTAATCCGCTGCTCCTGAGGCTGCTGGAAGAAATTTCCCTTTCTCTTCTTTGTTCACAGAGCTCCTGGGATTCTGCTTTGGAGTTGGCCCCACCTCTGCATGTAGGTCACCCTCTGGCATCTGTTGTTTGCCCAGGCAGGGTGGGGTTAAAGGATCAGGTGATTAGGGGGCTCTGGCTCACTCAGGCCAGGGGGTGGGAGGGGTACAGAATGCAGGGCGAGCCTGTGGTGGCAGAGGCCCGCAGTGACATTGCCACAGCCTGAGGTGTGCTGTGTGTTCTCTTGAGGAAGTTGTCCCTGGATCACAGGACCCTAGCAGTGGCGGGCTGCACAGCCTCCTGGGATGGGTGGTGTAGATAGTGACTTGTGCTTGCACACAGGATTCTTGGTGCCTGCAGCAGCAGTGTTAGCGTTTCATGCCCGTCTGTGATGTATGCACTGATAACTGAGGCTCACACCAGTCTCTGAAGCTCGTTTAGGCGGTGCTCTGAATGCTCTCTCCTCACACACCCTTTTGGGAAGTCTGAGGTCTTCTGCCAGTGTTCAGTAGGTGTTGTGTAGGAGTTGTTTCACATGTAGATGTATTTTTGATGTATTTGTGGGGAGGAAGGTGTTCTCCACGTTTTACTCCTCTGCCCTCTTAAAGGTCCTCTGCCTCTAGTGTATTTTTATTTTCATTATTGTGTTGTTCAGCTCTGTTTGTTCTTTAGTTTTTGTAGGTGTTTGTTAAACTTTTCTTGTATCTTCTCGATCCATGCCTCCATTCTTTTTCTGTGATCTTGGATCATCTTTACTATCATTACTTTGAATACTTTTTTAGACAGATTGCTTATCTCCTCTTCATCTAGTTGTTCTTGTAGGTTTTTTTCTTGTTCTTTTGCCTGCAACATATTTCTTTGTCATCTCATTTTGTCAGACTTATTCTGTTTGTGGTCTCCTTTTCACAGGCTGCAGGATTGTACTTCCTCTTGCTTCTGTTGTCTGCCGCCTGGTGGGTGAGGTTGGTCCATTGGCTTTTGCTGTTATCCCGTTGGTAAGGTGTTTGATTGGTGTTGTGGTGATCAGAGCCTGCCCTGGATATTGAGAGGACCTCCCCTTTGCTCCCAGTGGCTGTTACTGCCCTGTGAGGGGTGGGGTCTTCTCTATTTGTTGGAGTAGAGGTCCCTAGATCTTTTTCTTTGCTGTGATTCTGATCTGCGGTGTGATGTGAAGTATGTGGGATTGGAGGACTCCCACTGAGAGAGAAGCTAATGAGTGTTCCTCCTCTGGAGGTGTTCACTGTGAATGTGCTCTGTTGTGTCCCCTTTCATCCGTTGTGTGGACTCACAAAGTACACTGTTGTTGGCACTGCTCTTGGTCCCACCTTAACTGTGGGTATGCCAGCAATTGGCCCTGGTGACTCTCAGGCATTCTTTTCACCCAGTCACTGGCACAGATCCACTGAGGTCAGTTCCTAGGACTGCAGCATTCATTCACCTGAACCTGCCATGGGAGCTATGGAGGCTGCTCAGACTCTGGTCTGGCACATTCCCCATGTGTACATGCCCACAAATCCCACAGCTACTAGTGCCATATCCATCCAAGTGCAGGAGTTCTTGTTGTCCTTTTGGATGTTTCACAGGTGCTGAATTTAGGAAGCCATCAGCAGAGGTGTAACTCCACAGTTCGTTCAGCTCCGAGGAGAGATTTCAGCTCTTCTTCCTTAGTCACACAACCCCTGGCTCTCAGTGGTGGTTTCAGCCCCTACTCTGGGTGGATTTCCTAGTGGTGGGAGCTATCCCTCTCCTTCTGGGACAGTGGGGCAGGTCCGGACACCCACTGTCAGATTTCCCTGTAGCGAGAGCTATCCACATGCTCCCTGGATAGTGGGGCAGGTCCTGGCACCCGCTGATGAATTTCCTAGTAGTGAGAGGTTTCTGTGTGCTCCTGGGACAGCGGGTGAAGTCCTAGCACACGCTGACAGTCCCAGCACCCACTGGTGGATTTCCTTGTAGTGAGAGCTATCAGGGCACTCCTGAGACAGTCAGATGGGTTCCAGTGTCTGCCTGTGGGTCTGGAAGAGGTGGCCAGTGCCTGCCTCTGGAGACCAAGATGGAGGTGGTGACTCACGCCCACCCTGAGAACTCCTCTAGGCAGTGTCCTGTTGACTGGGAGCACTCATAGGGAAAGAAGCTTGTGGTCACATCCCTCTCCTCATGCGCCTCCCAATAATGGTGCCTTGTTTCTCTGGTTGGCCAAGGCTTCTTCATGGTATACCTTCAGTTGCCACTGCCTGACCTCTTCAGGCTGCTTCCACACCTAACCCTGGTCCTCTCCCTGGGACCGAACTTCAGAGTCTGAGCTTAAGCACCCAACTCCCACCCTCACCAACAGAGGAGTGTTTCAGATTGGGGAGTGCAGGGTGGCAGTTCCAGCCCTCTGTGCAGGTTACTCTCCATTTTGCCTTACACGAACTGGTTGTTTGCTCTCCCCTCTTAGGCTCCGAAACTCCCCTTTCATCCAGTCTGATCTCTCCACTGGTGAGCAGACTTTCCAAGGTGCGGGAATCTTTCTTCTTTCCCAGTTCCCTCCCTGTCCTGATTCCTTTTTTTTTTTCCTTTTGTCTTATCAGGTTATGTGGAGATTTTCTTGTCTTTTCGGAAGTTTGAGGTCTTCTGTCAGCTCTGTTTTGTAGTTTGTGTCTCTCGAGGAATTGGTGCATGTCATCTAAGTTATCAAGTTTTCTTGGCATAAAATTGTCATAATACTCCTTTATCATGTTTTCAAGACAAAGTATCTCCTTTAAAATTTTAAAAATTGAGATATAATTAACTTATAACATTATTTTAGTTTTGGATGTACAAAATAATGATTCACTATGTGTATACTGCTAAATGATCACCACAATAAGTCTAGTTAACACCCGTCACCATCCATAATTACAAATTTTTTTCTTGTGATGAGAACGTTTTAAGATCTAATCTTTTAGCAACTTTCAATTATCCAATACAGTATTATTAACTATAGTCACCACACTGTTCATTACATCCCCAGGACTTATTTATTTTATAACTGGAAGTTTGTACTTTTTGACCACTTTCACCCATTTTGCCCACTCTCACCCCCCACCTCTAGCAACCATCAATATATTCTCTTTATCTATGAGTTCATTTGTTTTAGATTCCATGTATAAGTGAGAGAATATGGTATTTGTCTTTCTCTCTCTGACTTATTTCACTTTGTTTAATGCACTCAAGGTCCGTCCATGCTGTCATAAATGGTAGGATTTCCTTCATTTTTGGCTGAATAATATTCTAGTGTGGGGCGGGGTGGTGGTGGGATGAATTGGGAGATTGGGATTGACATATATACACTAATATGTATAAAATAGATAACTAACAAGAACCGGCTGTATTTTTTAAAAATAAACATAAAATTTTTAAAAAACTAAAAAGAATATTCCAGTATGTGTGTAAATATATGTATATATATATTATACATTTATTATATATATAATATTTTATTTATCCATTCTAATATTGATGGACACTTACATTGATTCCATGTCTTGACTATTGTAAATAATGCCACAGTGAACATGAGGGTGTAGATATATTATAGTGTTTTCATTTCCTCTTGATAAATACCCAGAAGTGACATTGCTGGATCATATACTAGTTCTATTTTTAATTTTTTAAGGACTCTCCATACTGTTTTCCATAGTGGCTGCACCAGTTTGCATTTGCACCAACAGTGCACAAGTGTTCCCTTTTCTCCACATCTTGCCAACACTTGCTATTTCTTGTCTTATTGATAATAGCCGTTCTAAGACATGTGTGAGGTGATAGCTTCTCTTTCTTAATATCAGTTAATTGTGTGCTCTTTCTTTGCTAACTAGTCTGCTTAGAACTATATCAATTTTAGTGATATTTTAAATGTTCTTTCATTATTGTTTTTATCTATTTTATTGGCTTATTGGGTATATTACTTTCTTATAATTGGTATAAGTTTCAAAGTATTCCTTTTTATCTTATCACAGTCTATCTTCAAATAATATACCTCATCACATGTAGCATACAAACTTTATGGTAGTATACTTCCATTTCCCCTTCATGATTTTTTGCTATTTTTTTCATTTATATGTACTTTTTTTAGTCCAAATTTTTTTATTGAGGTATAGTTGATCTACAATATTAAATAAGTTTTAAGTACACTATGTAGTGATTCACAATTTTAAAGTATATTTTATTTTTAGTTACTATAAAGTATTGGCTATATTCCCTGTTTTGTACAATATATCCTTACAGCTTATTTCATTTTATTTTTTTAACATCTTTAATGGAATATAATTGCTTTACAATGGTGTGTTAGTTTCTGCTGTATAACAAAGTGAATCAGCTATACATAAACATATATCTCTATATCTCCTCCCTCTTGCATCTCCCTCCTATCCTCCCTATCCCACCCCTCTAGGTGGATACAAAGCACCAAGCTGATCTCCCTGTGCTATGTGGCTGCTTCCTACTAGCTATCTATTTTACATTTGGTAGTGTATATATGTCCATGCCACTCTCTCACTTCGTCTCAGCTGACCCTTCCCCCTCCCCGTGTCCTCAAGTCCATTCTCTACCTCTGCATCTTTATTCCTGTTCTGCTCCTAGGTTCTTCAGTACAATTTTTTTTTAGATTCCATATATATGTGTTAGCATACGGTATTTGTTTTCCTCTTTCTGACTTACTTTGTATGACAGACTCTACGTCCATCCACCTCACTACAAATAACTCAATTTCGTTTCTTTTTATGGCTGAGTAATATCCCATTGAATATACATGCCACATCTTCTTTATCCATTCATCTGTTGATGGACACTTAGGTTGCTTCCATGTCCTGGCTATTGTAAACAGAGCTGCAATGAACATTGTGATACATGACTCTTTTTGAATTATGGTTTTCTTGGTGTATATGCCCAGTAGTGGGATTGCTGGGTCGTATGGTAGCTCTATTTTTAGTTTTTAAGGAACCTCCATACTTTTCTTCATAGTGGCTGTATCAATTTACATTCCCAACAACAGTGCAAGAGTGTTCCCTTTTCTCCACACCCTCTCCAGCATTTATTGTTTGTAGATTATTTTGATGATGGCCATTCTGACTGGTGTGAGGTGATACCTCATTGTAGTTTTGATTTGCATTTCTCAAATGATTAGTGACGTTGAGCATCCTTTCATGTGTTTGTTGGCAATCTGTATATCTTTGGAGAAATGTCTATTTAGGTCTTCTGCCCATTTTTGGATTGGGTTGTTTGTTTTTTGAAATTGAGCTGCATGAGCTGCTTTTAAATATTGGAGATTAATCCTTTGTCAGTTGCTTCATTAGCAAATATTTTCTCCCATTCTGAGGGTTGTCTTTTGGTGTTATGTTTTCCTTTGCTGTGCAAAAGCTTTGAAGTTTCATTAGGTCCCATTTGTTTATTTTTGTTTTTATTTCCATTTCTCTAGGTGGTGGGTCAAAAAAGATCTTGCTGTGATGTATGGCATAGAATGTTCTGCCTATGTTTTCCTCTAAGAATTTTATAGTGTCTGGCCTTACCTTTAGGTCTTTAATCCATTTTGAGTTTATTGTTGTGTATGGTGTTAAGGAGTGTTCTAATTTCATTCTTTTACATGTACTGTCCAGTTTTCCCAGCACCACTTATTGAAGAGGCTGTCTTTTCTCCATTGTATATTATTGCCTCCTTTATCAATGATAAGGCCACATATGTGTGGGTTCATATCTGGGCTTTCTATCTTGTTCCATTGATCTATCTTTCTGTTTTTGTGCCAGTACCATACTGTCTTGATGACTGTAGCTTTGTAGTATAGTCTGAAGTCAGGGAGCCTGATTCGTCCAGCTCCGTTTTTCTGTCTCAAGATTCCTTTGGCTATTTGGGATCTTTTGTGTTTCCATATAAATTGTGAAATATTTTGTTCTAGTTCTGTGAAAAATGCCATTGGTAATTTTTCTCACTACTAAGGTGATAGTCTTTTGTAGTATTTGCCTGATGCCCTCTGGTATTAGGAGGTCTTTCCACTCTGGTTAGTGGAACACAGATTGGAGTTCCCTTTACTATGTGAACTCCAGGAATTTGAAGAGTGCTCTTTTTCAGTGCTTCTTTCCCTAGCCTCAGTAGCTTTTTCACAAGCCTATACTGATCAGTGCTCACCCAAGGACTTGTGGGGGAACTCTCTACAGATCCCATGACCTCTCTCCAACTATGTAGCTCTCTCCTGTCTGGTATTCTGCTCCACATATTCTGACTCCAGGCCATGAGCTAGGCACTTGTAGTGCTCATGTCATTTGCTTCCCTTCTCTGGGATCACTGTATTGTGCAGCCAGTGGTCCATTATTGCCAGAAGCAAAAGTACTTCCCTCTTACTCTCTTGAAAATAGCCATAGTAAATCTTTGTACCACTGAGAGGTGATTTTCTTTTTAGAAAGAGTTAAAAGTCATTCAAAGCCAAATTAATTAAATAAGGAGGATCAAACTAGGAGTGACTAAAAAGTAATGAGAGTTATTTTCTTGTCCAGCTTGTAAACTAACTTTTTTTTTCTATATAGGTACAGGTCACAATATCCTATCTTAGGCCTCCTGTATGATGACTATGAATATATACCACCAGGTAGTGACACACAGACTATTGTGATTGAGAAAATAGAAGACAAATGGACTTGTGTAAGTTCACTTGGGCATTTTTCGAGTATATAATTAGGGAGAAAAAAATCCTAAGGCCATTGTGTTGTGTTAGCAGAGTTTCTCAACCTCAGCACTATTAACATTTTGGGCTGGATAATTTGATGTGGGGGGACTTCCCTGCACATTGTAGGACATTCTAAAATGATGTAGAATCTCACTTTTAACACTATGAAAATGACAGTCTTTGTCTTGTTATGTTAAAAACTTCTTAGGTACTGAAAGCAGGTAAAACTAATCCATGGTTATTAAAGTCAGGAAGTGGTTGGTTATCCTCAAGGTCGGGTACTGATTGGAAGGAAACAAAAGGAGGACTACTGGGGTACTAATAATATGCTGTTTCTTGATCTGAGTGATAGTTGCATATACATGTTCAGTTTGGGAAAATTCATTTAGTTGTACACCTATATGTGCACTTTTCCTATGTTTATTATACTTCAATAAAAGTCTTAAAATGCTTAAGTATATCATGATGAGCAATAGATAAATGTATGTCAATCAATTATTCTGTACAACCTTTTGAGGAAATTTTTAAATGTAGATTTATCATTAATAAAATACTACAGATGTATAACTAATAAATTACTACAGATGTAGTTAATAAAATTAAATATCTGTTAAATAACTCACTTTTAAAAAATTATCTTTTGGTTGAACAAGCTCAAATATTTGAATAAACCAAAAAATTCAGAAAGTTGATAGCTCTGAAGCACTTCTCTGACTACAATAAAGCCATCAATCTTGTATACATGATTATCTATCATCACTGAAAGCAACCAACACTTAGTAATCCTAAGATAAAAATTTAAGCTTTGAAATATATTGTGCTTCTTAGGTCATTAATTAGTTGAGAATTATTTATTACTAATTATTAATTGACAAAGGGTGCTTTGTGGCCCAAGAACCAGTTGAGCAACAAGAGAAAGTCAGCATAGGATTTAAAATTTGTCACTCAAAGTTTATTTGATTCTGAAATTTAATACTGAGAAGCAATTGCTGCTACTAACCACATGTGTCTCAGAGGTGGCATCAATGTGAAGACCTACCAAATAAAGGGTCTACAGAATAATAGTCATTACTTCTCCTTTCATTAACAGCATACAGCAATGAACATCAAACTCAATATCTGAAGGAACTAGATACTGATAGCAAATTCAAAATATATTTAAGTAAATTCACAGATGATAGATCTGTACTTATTAACAGAGACTTTTGGACATATTTAACTTCTAACTATGACACCAAGGAGTAAATCTACTCACATCTCCCTCCCTTGTGCTTAAAATCATTTGAAACATATACTTTGGCTAAAGTCAGACAAACCATTGTTTCATTGAATATACATATAAAAACTGCCCAAACTGTGCCATACATTTCCCTTGGTATTATTCATATCAATTTAAATCATTTTTACAACTGTGTGCATACAATTACAATGTTTTAAATTAATTATAACCCATTCTAAACTGACTTTTTTTTTCTTTTCTAGCTGTGAATGAATCTCCAACTCAAAAGAAATTTTTTTGTCTTCATTAGTACTTTGTTATTTTTCCATAACTAAAGCCAATCAATATTTTGAATGAAGCTACTACCCAGGAAGTCTAATGGAATTAATTAGATATACAGATGAGAGTTTCTCCAACCATTTATAAGGCCTGAATCCTTTCTATCACATTTTTGTATTCAGTATAGCAACACACCACTTTTTTTTTTAACATCTTTATTGGACTATAATTGCCTTACAAGGGACACCACTTTTAAAACTCAATTACAGGCACTGTAGGACTTAATCCACTATTTTTCAATAGGGTGCTTCCTAGACACTGAATTAACTTTGTTGGGGTAGAGATTTTACAAGTTATTCCATTAGAAGATTTTTCTATGATATTAGATGTGCAATTTAGCTACAAGAGTAAATACTGTGTTTTAACAACAACAAAAAGCAATACTATTGAATTAAAAACAACAGTTTAGTGCATGGTATATATAGCATATATTTGCTTTTCTCACATTAGACTTTGTGAATAAAAGAGGTGATTTATTACATGCTATTCATACCTCTTGGAGACAGAACTAAATCAAAGGTGATGATTAATTTCATTAAGCAGGGAAGTGGGAAGCATATTTTTTAAAATACCTAAATCCACTAAATTGTACATTATGCTATTATGGTTCTAAGTACATATCAGTAGCTTGGCAAATCTGTTCTTTTGAAGCATATCATCCCCAAATGAGCCCACCCACTTCCTTAAAAACCTGTAACACTGGGCTTCCCTGGTGGTGCAGTGGTTGAGAGTCCACCTGCCAATACAGGGGACACGGGTTCATGCCCTGGTCCGGGAAGATCCCACATGCCGCAGAGCGGCTGGGCCCATGACCCATGGCCGTTGAGCCTGCGCATCCAGAGCCTGTGCTCCGCAACAGGAGAGGCCAGAACAGTGAGAGGCCCACATACCGCAAAAAGACAGACAAACAAACAAAAAACCTGTAACACTACTATTATAGTAACTGGTGGAAGGAAGGTGGGCTTTTTTTTTTTATAGCAGTAGACAAAACAACATTGAAATACTGTGTAAAAGCTTAAGGAATAAAAATAACGAAAACAAATACTTGATATGTGTATTCTACTTGGGAGAGACTTTATAGTAGAATATTTAATGTACTTAGAAGTTGGTTGATTAATTGGGTTCTAATGACCTTACTAAAAGTGAACTAAAGTATTTTCTAAATACAGTAGTAGATAAGAATAAATTTTTAAAATGTCAAGGCCTTTGGTTAAAGTTAAGAATTAGCAAAAATTAAACTGTTTGCATTTGACAAAGTATAGATTAAGATAACAAATAAATTTGGGTTTACATGTGAATGAGATTTTGCACTGAAATGTCTCTGCAAGTAACTATATAGAATTCTGTCATTCCTTATAATTATATTCTAATAATTATCCATTATATTAAGAAACTGTTAAGATAGCAACATATAAGGCACTACATGAAATCAAACCACAAATGAAGAGAGAAAATGCTTTTAATACTTATGTAAATATCCAAATAAGTTTTGACATGAAGCTAAAAGCCTTATTTTATTTTAATACCTCAACTAAAATGTTAAGCTTGAGAACATCCTGGCGGTCCAGTGGTTAAAACTCTGCCCTTCCACTGCAGGGGGCAAGGGTTTGATCCCTGGTTGGGGAACTAATATCTTCCATGCCGTGCAGTGTGGCCAAAAAAAGAAAATATATTAAAAAATATTAAATGTTAAGCTCTATAATGTGGATTGATACAATTCCAGTCTTATTAGTTATTTTGTGATAGAAAATGTTAATATTCTTTATGAGCTATGTAGTCCTTACATTTTTTCCCTTGGTGTAAGAACAGGGTAGTTTCTCCTCTTTTAACTACTCATATGTGTAACTGTAATTATGCCATGTTATCTACCCATTGCATATAAGTGAAAGTTTTTAGTAGCTTGATAGAAAAGTGCCACCATAACTGTCTGAAAATTAGAACAAGTGTGATTTTCCTAAAATACTCTTAAATAAAAATAAGTGTCCAAAATTTGGGATAGTTAAGAAGTCAGCACTTCATTGGCTCACTTGATCCATGCATAGTGAGAAATGGGGGTCATAACAAGGTGCTTATTATACTTAACAAAGTTAAATGTATGTATTTCTTTTCCAATTTTTGATTAAGCTCAATAGAAATACTAGTGATTTTTTCCTCTCACAAGTTTCGCACAGCTTATCTCTGAAAATTGCAAAGATATTGTTGGATGAGGAATGCCTGTTTATCTAATTTCTATTCCCAGCATATTTTGCTTTAGATGTTGAATAAAATGGAGACTGTGCAATGACATGCAAAGTAATTTGTTTAAGTGTGTAAATAAAATATATATATCTGTATGGTCTTTGTGGAAGTCCTAGTAGGAAACATGCGGAATGGAGTTTTAGCTTAGCTGTATACTTTTGTCAGGAAGTTATTATCATGTGAATGTTTATGTTAGAGCTAACAAGCACCACTATAAAAATAATCCTGATGTGGACTACTAGAGACAGCAGTTTAACATAGTTGGACCTCTGGTTGATGCAGGTTTCTGCTTTAAATGAGAATTTATTTGCTTACAAACCTAGTCTTCTAAGTTCTGTAATTCTCTAAGTTCATAACTAGATGCCATAAAGCATTCTTCCTATCTTTGTAATGGGGCTTTAACTGTTATACTTTGTCTTTACACAAACAGTACAAAAGGAAAAAAATAAAGCTCAAAAAATTGCATGTCACCACCCAATTTAGATCACTTTTAACAAAAAGCCATTCTCACTTCTTTCCTGTTATAATCTACAAAGATAACATGTAGACATAATTCCCTCGAAAGTAAATAATAAGCCATGAAAAGACTTCCCTACAAGGTCTCTCTCTCCCACCACACACCATTACTGAATTTATTGGATTTCCATAGTACTTTTTTGTCCAATAAAAAAGTGCAACGTATTTCAAGCCCAACCTAGGATAAATAAAATATATTTTTTAAAAACAAAGAATGGAATAAACAACTACATCTGTCTTATAAAACCATTCATCTTTAGTGACAAAATAAGACATACTGCTTTTGAGTCTACAAAGGAAGACTGGAATCGTTGTATGACATAATTATAATACATGATAGCCAGGCAGTCTTGGTAATCTTGGGTTGGTCTCTTGTAGATGAGATGTTAAGTCCAGTTCTTAATCTCTGCTGTTTTCCTTCAAAAATTCTTAAAAAGCTGTCTGGGATTTACTTCAAATTAAGCCAGTGAGAGAAGGGGGCATCAAAATAAACCAATGAGAGGCAGGTTGGTGAAAGCAGGAGTGAGGAAGAGTAAAAGTGAAACAAAATTGGCCATAAGGTGATGATTGCTGAAGCTGGGTAATGGCTGTATGGGGATTCATTATATTGTATGTGGTTGAAGATATTTTACAATAAAAGTTATCTGTCATACTACATCTATCATACATATCTTTAAGGGAAGGCCAAGGTTCAAACTGGTGGTTGTCCTGTATGAGACGTGAATTGGAGAGGTCTACCTGAATAATTCTAAATATTTTCCTGTCCATCATGGTATAGGCCGCATAGAAGTGACAATCAGACAAATTCATCTGCACATAATGACCCTAATGACCCTGGACTGTCCTGGAAAAGTGCCTTTTTTTTCTTTTGTTTGTAACATGGGCTGAATTCTCATGTGTTCTATCTTGGCTGTTTTTTTCTTTTGTTTGTAACATGGGCTGAATTCTTATGTGTCCATCTTGGCTGTTTTCTAGGCCCAATTTATAAGAAAGAAAATCCATTTGCTTTTCTCCAGCACCACTGTGACCACGAACAACTGGAATAACCTCTTCACATGGCTGCCTGCTTCCTCTGGTCCCTGTACAATACATTCCTCACACAGCCTCTACAGTGATCTTCAAAACGTAAATCACATCATATCACTCCTTTCCTTAAAACCCTCCAATGACTTCCCATTTCAAATTCTCACAGGTGTCATCCCTTATCAGTCTCCCTTCACCATGATCCAGCCAAAGCTGGTACCATTTCAGGTTGTTCGCATTTGCATGTGTGTTTCTCTGCCTTGAATGCTCTTGCACTTGCACAAGATTTTCATGACTGGTTCTTTCCTGCCACTCATGTCTCAGCTCAAATGCCAAGTCTTCAGTATGGATCTCCTCTATGTACTCACCCATAGATATTTGTTTAAGCAAAGTTGGCAAAGTGTACGGGAATTACACTGGGGGCTTTGTCTAACACCTTACTGTTTCTATGGTGGTAACACATTGGGGGCTTGCTAGAAATGCAGAATTGTAGGCCCCGGCCTGCACCTATGGAATTAGTATATTTTAACAAGATCCCTAGATGAACTCTATAGAATTAAAGCTTAAAGCACCGGTCTAACATGTAATGGCTAACAGATTCCTTCTTTTTCTCTTAGTGATCATTAAAGAATAACCCAATTGACAAAGAGTCTTAGCAATAGTGCTATATATTCTATCCAGGTACATGGATTCTACTGAATGCTGACTAGTTTGAATACAGCACGTTATTTTTACGCTCATTTGCAGAAATATTTCCCAAATACTTGATTTAATACTTTTCCTTTTGAATGTATATTGGTCTATTGGGAATATAATTAGATTCATTTTTCAGGATTGTGTTACTTAAGCAGGTTAAGAATTTTTAGTTTCCTCTGTAATACTAAGTCTCAAGTCTTAAGATGGGCAACTTTAAAGCATTCCATCACGGTTTTAGCAAAAACACAAAATTTTGAGGAATAATCATGCCATAGTCATCATAATTGTTTAAATTCCTAGCTCATGTTGTTAATGCACAAAATCCTACAAGACGCTAAACTGCAGACAAAATTGCCTAAGAGCAATTTTAAGTGAAGTCTTTTAATGAGGGACACTGCAACACAACTTTAAATAAACTCATAAAACCCTGAAGTGCAATAAATGCTTTTTATTGTATGCTCATTTCAATGAGTAACATTTAGAAATAATAATCCCACATAACAGTGACAATCTTATTTTACAGCGTGTACATCATTTACAATCACATGACACACAATTTTAGATTTCCAAATTTAATATTCTGAAGTTAAGAAAGATAAAAAATTTATTCTCAAGGAACTGATTCCTATCTGGTGCAAAAACAGAAAGGTGAACATTATTTAAAACACAAAGCCACAATATAGCATGAAGTAAAATTACATTTTAGTTATGTTTAACAGATGAGTGTAAACATGAAGCAACTAAAACTTAAAAATACACATCATATGCATTACATTTATGAACAGGATTTTCATTAAATTTCCCTAAACCTGCTTTTTATTTTAAGCGCCATGTTGATTTGCAGCATGCTAACATGAAGCATTGTTAAAGGGATGCATATTTTAAATTTATACACTGTAAACTGAATATCCACCTCCAAGTTCTATTGGCAGCATAGTGTTTTGTTAAATACCGCATAAATACTGCCTCATATTGAAAATTCATGTTAATAATATGGTATATAGATTTTAAAAATCAAAATTTTCAATAATGGCATAAAATTGCACCTTTAAACATTAGAGCAAGTAAGACTAGAACAATCATACTTGCTATGACTGTCCTAAAAAAACCTCTAAACATAATATTTAAGAAAACTGTGTTCTCTCAATGTAATCTTTAGATCATTAAGAAATATAGTGCTAACTTTGCAACATTACTGTTGCATCCATTTTAGAAAGCCACATTTGACTCAAATATACTTCTGTCATATATGCCACACTGAACAACAATCAACTTGAACATCAGAAAAAGGGGAACTTTAATCTTTAGACTTCAGTACAGAATGCTATATTTTAAACATCCTATCCTGTGTTAAAATCTTAGCAGCTCTGAAATTCTTTTAAATAGTATTGAATTAATCTAACCTGTTTTCCAGTGAAATTTCTTTTGATGAATACACAAAACTTTTGCCATTTCTGGAATTCAATTTCCAGGTACCATATAAAGGCTCAATGACTAAGTGACTAATGGATGACTGCATTTTATTTCCCCACTCCATTTCTAAAACGGCATAAAAGTGACGCTTGCGATAGCAAAGCATTGCTAAACTCCTCAATTAGATATGATCTTTTCAGAAACATCTGTCTCTAGTATGATCAGTCAAATAAAGTGGTTGTCTTTGCTCTTGCCCCCTGTAGCTGAATTATGCTTATAATACTATTAAATAGACAATAAGGTTTTCTGCAACCATTCTATGGTGCTCCTTAAATTCTTTAATTTCAAAGGGCTATGAGATCCCCTCTCAATTCAAATATCTTAAGATCTTTAGTAAAAAGAATGTAAATTTATGATTTAATATCAAGCTTTGTAACCAGGTGAAACAGTTCATGAAATTATCTTTCCATGTAGCATGTCATATTTTCTAAATAGCTTCTTTCTTTATATTGATCTTATTACATAAGAGCCTCCTTGTGGTGCCTCATAATATGCTGATTTTTTTCTGATGGTCTTCGGAATCCCTTCTTGCAGAATTCACACCTGTGTGGATAGTCTTTTGTATGTATTGATATCACATGTCGTTTAAAGCCAGATGCATCTGTAGTGCTGTATTCACAATACTCACATTGGTAAATCTTCCTTCCAGTGTGAGTCTTCATATGCTTTTTGAGCTCATTTTGTTGTCTGAACCCTCTTTTGCACCTTTTACACTTCAGTGACTGATCCTTAGTATGAACTGAAAGGATATGACCACTAAGAATAAATGGATCTGATGTTTTAAAGTCACAGTGCCTACACTGATGAATCTTCCTACCCTTATGGATATCACTATGCTTTTTGAGCTCAGAAGGACGATGGAAACCTTTATCACAGACCTCACATTTGTGAGGAAAATCCTTAGTGTGGACAGATATGATGTGCCGCTTAAGGTCACTTGAGTTGGTGCTCTTATGGTCACAATGAGGACACTGGTGTGTCTTATGTCCTTGAAACAAATCCAGATGGCGTTGAAGTTCCCTCTCATCACCAAATGCTTGGGGACAATGCTCACATTTATATGGCAAATTGTTACCATGCTTAGACTTAATGTGAGTTTTCAAATTTGATTGATCTGCACACCTGAAGACACAATACTGACATTGATATGGCTTCTCACCAGTATGGGTTCTCATATGCTTCTTGAGTTCAGAAGGATGTCGAAAGCCCTTCCCACACTCAACACAAACATGAGGAAAATTCTTGCTGTGAACAGCCAGTAAATGTCGGTTTAACAGTCCTTGTTCTGCAGTTTCATAGTCGCAGTATTTGCACTTGTGCATCTTCGGCTCCTTGTCTCTTAATATAAGTTTATTTGAACTCAATGGACTAGCCTCTCTGTATCTTCGTGTGTATTCCGTAAATTCATGGGTTTTGTCAACTTTGTTTATAAGCTTATGGCTTTCTAAGTGGTTATGGAAACTCACTTTCTTGTTAGTTGTAAAGTCACAATCTGTACACTGATATTTTTTTCTCATCAAATGATCAGGATGATTCTTCATGTGTCTTTTCAAGAATCCCCTGGATTTAAACTTTTTCGTGCAAATATGGCAAGGGTATACTGTCAGGGGCTGTCCATCAGGACCTATTATAACAGCTAGATTAAAAACAACAACAACAACAACAAAACAAAACAGGGAAGTTGTGAAATTTGGCCAGACTGTTTTAAAGTTTTACCACAAAGGCGGCAAAATTAGCTGACATTCACAATGTGAGAACTGTACTAGTAGAATAAGATCCCGTAAGATAAAATGCACATTGAAAGCAATTTATAATAAAGTAGCTCACTAAAAAGTAATGAGCAGCACTCTACTATAGACTATTCACCTGCCAAAATGCTATATCACATGCACTTTGTAAACTAGAAATAGGCACCCTTTATTGTTAAATCAACCTGAAAATTCTCTTTAAAAACATCATTTGGGTAAAAAGCAAACAAGCACAGTTTTATTAAGTACCAGTAGAACATTTAAAAAACCCCAACTATTTAGATCAAACACAAGTAGGTAC
The DNA here is from genome assembly GCF_011762595.2 of Tursiops truncatus. Classification (NCBI taxonomy): domain Eukaryota; kingdom Metazoa; phylum Chordata; class Mammalia; order Artiodactyla; family Delphinidae; genus Tursiops; species Tursiops truncatus. The sequence continues at coordinate 57,712,028 of NC_047055.1, forward strand.
ATGGGAGTAGGACTAACTACACTACAAACAACTGGCATATTCTTGGGTTACAAAAAATACTACTGCATTTCAAGTAATTATAATATTCATCGAGTAATGTATTAGTATTTTACCTGTTTGCCACTGCCTCATTTCTCCCCTTCTCCTCTTCTTAGCTTTTTGTTTAAGTACTTTATTTGTATTAATGCTATCACAAATTTGAAGGTATTGTGCTGCTGTACTACTTCTGTTTTCTAATGTTGAGTCCAAAGCATTTCCTGGAAAAAAAATCGATACACTATTAAACTACATATATTTATACTTTTTTGGTTTTAGTTAGAGGAATTAGAGAAGACATGGCATTCAGTTGCCATTGCAGTACTAAATTTCACAAAGTACACCCATCTTCTCCTTCTCTGTCTTTTATACTCTTACACACACGTGTATATGCAAATACTTTAAATACGATACCATGTGGAAGTAACTTTAAAATATCCCAATTTATTCATCCTAAAGGAACAAACTGATAAGGTGAATGAAACATAAGAAACTGAATTTTATGATCCTAAACAAAATCTTGACATCAGATCAATTTCTCATTGATGAAGGCTGATGAAATTAAAGAGATTTAGCAAAGAAATTTACACATGTCAGTTATCCAGTACAATCATGGTAACTGTAATACATGACAAACAACAGATTTCTTGTATTTATGCTTTAGAATAGTTTACTTAATGTTAAAAGTATTAAGATTGATTTTTTTAAGTGTTAAGATAAAAGTGGCAGGCAATCTACTGCAATTTCAGTGGGATCAGTGTATATGGAATAAAGTACTTAATAAAATCTCAGTTCTCACAGTCTCTTGTGTTATGCAATTTAGTTTAAAAATGTAGCCCTAAGAAACTGTTTAGCTTAAATGCTGTGATATATATGCCTCTCATTAATTCCCCTGAAATCTACAGTTAGAGAGTCAAATACCTCCTAAAGATAGAAACAAAATAGACACTTTATCATTAGAAAAAGTCTCCTTGTGTAAGAAAATAAAAAGAACTATCAACCATGGAATAAATAACACTATATGAAGTGTATCAAAACTAAAAAAGAAAAATTTACGCTGACACATGAGCTTTATGTAACAGCTATATAAATCTACTGGTTGCCATAGAAATTAAAAAAATAGTTCCATCCCAAGGAAGACATTAACAAGTGGTTGATATCATGGGCAACTTTTACTTTCATGTCAGAGTAATTTCTATTTTATAATTTTTTCCATAGTAACTTTTTTATGGCCCATGTAGTAAGTGGCCTGATATTTGTATCTTGAGGTAAATCTATTTTTTTAATTTTAATTTTTTATTTTTTGGCCATGCCATGTGGCATATGGGATCTTAGTTCCCCAACCAGGGATCAAACCCGTGCCCCCCTGCAGTGGAAGGGCAGAGTCTTAACCACTGGACCACCAGGGAAATCACGAGGTAAATCTAAAATGAACTGCATTCACAGAATAACACACGCTATGTCTCTATATAAATTAATCAATTTCCCAAGGAGGTAAACTCTTCTAACTAACTAGATATGACCAGGCAAGTAAGAGTCTAACAAATGGGTCTGTACACACAAACTAATAACTCTGTATCTACCAAGCAGTACACAAAACCAGCTACTTAACTTACATCTCACATATAATGCTCTCTCACCTGATGACTGACAATCTTCATACCTTCGAGAAACTCTTCTTTCATCTCCTTAAAAAAAAAAGGCTAATTAAAAACTGATAGACTGAGTATAATGATTACTAGTAGATCACATCTTAAATCTACAAAATCTTACTTTGATCACCGTTCCTTGGATTAAACTTTTTTGTTGTTGAGTTCTTCCACTCCCATAGATTAGATAATATCACACACTGAAAATAAGGGCTGCTGTCAGCATCCTTTGAACTACTAACATCTAGGACAACCTTACTTTTCAAATAAAACCTGGGTAGATATTTCTGCAGAATACCCTCAAAATTGAAGATGCTCAATAAATGACTGTTGAATGAATGAACCTTTGGAAAAACCAAGTAAAGATAAATTAATGCATTTGAACAACAAAATTTTTCAAAGTAAAGAGTATACCTGGACCATCTTGTAAATTAAGTAAGAATGAGATAAAATAGAAAGGGAAAAAATAACTTGATAAATTTACCTTTCATTACGTACTTCCTAGAAGAGCACACTTGGATTTCTGTTCCTTTTCAAAACCCCAATATCTTATTATTTGTGGTGTTAAAACATAAAATAAGTTTTTCCAAAAGGGGAAGGATCAATTTTCAAAGGATATTCCTATTTTAGAAAAATAAAACTTTTTATGGCACTCACTTATACATGTAGGATTTAAAATAAATCCTACTGAAAAACAAAATGCATTAAGCAAGGTTCATTGTAAATAACACAAGATATGTGGTACAAAAATTATGTAAGTAACTAGAGATGAATCAGTCCACAGCAAAACATTTTATAGTATTAGCCAACTCATGGGGGCATTAGCACAGCATATTTAATGACCTAAAGGCTGATCAAATAGATATGTTATGTACTTATCAGGTGAAAAAATGCCAGTGTCCTACCATATGTCGCAGCCCAGACAACAGGGACAATTGTTTTATTAACATCAGAGTCCTCAAGCTGAGTCTCAGGGAGAGAAGTTCCTTCCTCTTCCCCTACAATGACTTCCATGTAAACTTCATCTGCTATTTCAGCGCAACCTAAATTTTAGAAATAATTGCTTGTTTATAACCCCAAGTATTTAATAAATGGGTAAAAATTTCCAAACGATTATATTTCAACTTTCAAGATTTCAATTTGGTTAATTTAAAAATTACATTAGGCACTTCGCAGGCTGGTGCCACTAGGAAACAGTAATTTATCAAAGTTCTTATCCTCCTCTTAAAACCTAGTCCTACGAAAATGACTTCTAGATTATATAAAACGTGCGCTTGAAATATATTGACTGATTTCACAGTCCATTGGGCATTAGGAATTTATAAGAAAAGCTGTATTCCATAATTCTGCCTGACAGTTCTTCAGAACTCAGAAGGCATTTCCCATAGAATCAGTACTAAAAAGCGGTCCATGCTATCCCACATGTAAATTAAATGCAGTACTGTACGTGCAGTGAAAAATTGTCAAAAATATTAGTAATTGAAAAAGAATTAAAAATGAAAGTAAAACCATAATATATGGTTATAATATAAAATGCTGGTGGCTCAAGGCTATGTGGACACCCATTAAGAGGCAGGATTTTCAGAGACCCTACTGAAGACAAAAGCGTTAAGTGAGACATTTAAAAAAACATAGTATTAGTATAAAAGAATTTAAACCTAGAAGGTCAGTAAGTATATTTTATGTGAAATAATCCATTTGGATTTGAAGTGTTAAGTAGAAAATTGGCTTGAATTTATGCTTTTCCTTTGATTCACATACTGGGATTTTCTACTAAATTTTTTTTTCTTTTTTTGGCCGCGCCGCGAGGTGCGGCATGCGGAACTTCCCCAACCAGGGCTCAAACCCATGCCCCCTGCAGTGGACGCATGGAGTCTTAACCACTGGACCACTAGGGAATTCCCTACTCACTACTGAAAAATGTGGAAAAAATGTGGGGAAAAAGTATCCCTTTTCTCCTAGGTTTCCCTTCTTTCAATTAACCAGAAGGAAACATTGGTCTAAGTTTTGCACATCCTTATGGAATTCTGGCATCAGCTAACCTAACCTTCAGTCTCCTGACCAATGAGCAAAACAGAAAAGAAATAATCTAGAGACCAAATAGAAATTAATTCTTTTTCTCTCTAACCAAATTCTCTAGACTCATTTGTTTTGACATTTTCAGCTGTGGTATATTATTCATGTTTGTTTGGGATTGGAATTCAGCTCCCTATGACTTCTAGGGGAGGAAATTTGAGGAGTGGGGATCATAGTGCAGTATAGATAAAGCTAACTATTATCAAGGTAATGCACTGAAGTGGAGGCTCTTGCTCTTCTAGGGCAAAACAAAGTCGTTTTTGTCTCAGCATGGCAAGAAGACAGAAAAAACCTTAAGGAAGGGCTGCATTCCTACACTGAGGTGAGGAGAAAGTAGGAAGAAAGTAAAACATCTTCATAAGGAAATGTGTACCATGGCAGGAAAGGAAATGTGAGGAGCTTTTTACTCCCTGTGGTACTCAGCCGCAAGAAACCTTAAACAGCAACTACTTGGAGACCATCAACGGCATAATAAGTAAAAATCCTGGTGGCTTGACTTGGAAGAATACTTACTCAGCTAATCTCTCAGTGGCAGAAGGAAAACAAACAGCTAGCCCTTCTACTGCTAAATTCAGAGAGTTCAACAGTGTTCACTGCCATGTACAAAGATTACTGACAGCAGAGTTAGGCAGACATGAGTTCAAATCCTATCTTCCTCATTTAATACTGGAATGGCCTTGGGCAACTGCTTAATTTCCCTGAGCACTTTTTCCTTCCATAAAACAGGGCTAATACCACCTACCTCAGAGATGAATTATGAGAATTAAATGAGATAATACATATGCAACATATTCAATAACACACACAAAGTAGATTCTCAGTAATTCCCTACATATTTGTGGGCTATCCTAAAGTCAGGAACCATATTTAGCTGATCTCTGTATCCCTAGTATCTCAGACACAGTATTTTACGTTTGCTCATTTGAACAATACATGCATGCACGGATTGTCAAAAGGACCCTTTTCCTTTAAATTAATTATAGAGAAGGGTCAGATTTATTTTATTGAACTTTGTTCCTATGTAGTGCTTGAATATGAGATTGTTTTTTTTTAAGAATGCATGATGACTACTGATAAGTCACTACAGTGCCTTTTTTCCTTACTGATATCATCTTCTTCTTGAGAAGAATCTTTAACTGCCATGTAAACCATCTTCTCCCGCTGCATTCGGCTCTGGTCAAGCACTCCAGCTACAGAATGCCCATTGGTGTACTCACTCTCTGTGACAATTTCCGTTCCACCTTAAAAGTTAAAACATGTATCAAAATCAGTAAGTATCATGGAATAATTCCCTAAATTAATAAGAAGGATACATAAAAATATTTTCCTTTAGAAAAATATTCCCCCTCAAATATTCAAACATAAAGTTCTAAGTGTCAAGAGAATTTTCTTATAAATTGCACTTTAAATTTTCAGTCATCACTAAGAAATAACAACAAATGTTAACACTTACATTACACTTGTATATGCCAAGCACTATTTAAGTCTTTTACATGTATTTACCCATTTAATCCTCACAATAGCATTATAAGGTAGTTACTACCATTATGGCCATTTTATGGATGAGGAAACTGAGGCAGAAGAAGGTTAAGTAATTCACCAAAGACCACTCAGCTAAATGGAAGAACTAGGATTAAAATCCAAAGCACCCTGCCTCTAGCCTGCCCTTAAATACTCATAATTTCCTTCTCTAAACCAAATCCCCTCCACTCATATGTTTTGAAATTTCAACTGGAATCTTCTACTCAAGTTTAAAAATATCTAAGATGACTTGTTCTCTATCCGTGATTTATATTTATATATAATTTTTAAATATTCCATCCCCAAAGAAACCTTTTATAAGAGTTGCACTTTGAAGGCAATATTAGAACTTAGTCTCCAGAAAAGAGAAGTTCTAATTCCTAACCATTATAGCAATAAATTAAAATTATTATTTGTACCTATTTCAACGTCATCTTCAGCCTCAGCTTTAAATATATACACTTTTATTACTTCTGAACCAAATCCATCTTCTTTAACATCTTCTTGTGAACCATCACTGCTGATTTTTAATGGTGTGTTCCCCATATGCTCTAATTTTTCCCCAACATCATCCACTGTAAAATATAAACGGGAAACTGTTTCAGTCAAAAAGTACCATTGACATTTAGTCGGTGTTAAGTATTAGTGCAATGTGAAATAATGTGTTAACCACCTACCCACTATATTCAATTAATGACCTATTATGCAACCATTAAGAGTGGTATATTTCATGAAAAAATGTATACAAGACAGATATACTACATGATCGTAATTATATAAAAGACATAATCACAGATTTCAATTTATGTATATGAAATACTCTTAACCATACAGCTTTAATTAAAGTGGTTTGGGAAAAGATTAAATAATCTTCCATTACATTCAACATTTTAAGCTAAATCCTAACACCAAAATTAATAACAAAAATTACAACATAAAATATATAGTACTCATGAAATAAGCTGACATAAACAATTCCCAAATTAAATAGCAGTATATCTAAAACCAATTAACATATAAAATCTAGTATTTAAAAAAGAGAAAATAGAAAACACTTGAATTATTTTATAAAAAGGGCTTTTCAGAAATCATGAAAATAAAATCTTAGTAAATACTTTTAATTCTTGTTGAGTCAATGGAAGGCTACTTCAAATCAGAAATTTTGTATACTTCCAGGTTTACCATTGTATGATTTGCTTCAAATCATATATAAAATAAAGAAACAATAATTACTTACATTTTAAGTATACTTAAAAATTTGATTCTTTAAGAATAGCATTTAGTTTCAAGTGAATACTGTGCATAAACTATGCAATGAATACATTATATTCATAAAGTTTGCTCTTTGAACATAAATATTAAACAATATACTCCCCCAAAGATTATATGCCTACCATTTTTTATTTCAATGCTTGTCCTGTCCCCATAAAAACTGAAATGTAACCTAAACTGAAAATCTGCTCCTCCCTACTATATGTATCATAGTATCATATATGAAACAAAATCATGAAGACTTGACTATATCTAAACAATTCCAGAGCTACTGAAAACAGAATAAAGTGACATTAAAAAGTTTTTAACTCAGTACTCTTAAAATATGAATTTCAGTAAGATCTAAATGGGTCAAAGTCTAGATTTTCTCTACCTCAGTTTCAAATTTGATACATGCAAATTCAAAAATATTCCTTTGGCCTTTCAAAATGGTGAAAACACCAGAATTTCAGAAATTCTTCTTACAATGTAAAACTACTTTAACTTTGTGGTTAAATATAAATGATTCCACATTATTTAAGAGTTCAAATAGTTTATTGTCTATGAAAGAGAGTACCTAAATGATCAAAATAAACAGAAAAAAATATTTTCATTCCATCATAAACCTAATTCTGTTAGTACTTTTTTGGCAAATATTTTTTTCACAATGGGACAGATTAAAATGAAAGAAAAAAGGATGAGGAAGAATCTGATATTACTGGTTTTTAACAGCCTCTCTTTTAAAATACGTTGAATAAAACAATGAGATCATTAAAAAAATTAAGAGGCAAGTTAAGTCTTCAGAAAAAAAGTACTTTCTCATTCTTGGAAATAAAGACATAGGATATAAAACACTCAAAAAGTGTCCAAAATATGAATTTCTTAGGTTGGACTAACAGTAAATTAATGAAAAAAATACTCTCATCTGATAAATACTACTTTATTACACTTCAATGGTTAAAAGTAATCAGAGTTCCTCCTGGGATAAACTGAATTAAAACTGTAATTCACAAAACTAAAGCTCATGAAATGAAATAGACATTTGTTTGGTCATTTCTCAAAAGTTTTGTACCATAATTTTTGCTTTAAGTATTGAAATTACTGGTGCTATTCTGATTCCATTTACACCTTTCCTCGAGGTCCACAGTTTAATGCATCCATTATTTTCTACTTAATTAGATTCCTCAGAATGAACAATTTTGAAATGTATTGAGTAATTAAACTTGTTTTGTATTTTAAGTTCATAGAAGATGATAAAGTTATTAAATATGTTAGTGTACAGTTTTAAGAGATAAACCATCAACTTCACCAAGATTTATTCTATACCCTTTGTTATAGAAAGTACAAAGTTAACAAAGATTTAACAGGCAATCAACAGATTTTAGAAATAGATCCTCAAAGACTCTTCTTTACACAGATAATACTCAAAATACCCAAAATTCAAGCTTAACCTTTTTGTTATAAGGCTTACAACATTCAAGTCCCACGGTGTTGTTTCCCAACCCACATGACATCCCAGCCAGTGATAGGTGGGTAATAGTATATAAAACGCAGAATTCTACTGGTGCTAAATATAACATTAAAACAGTAAGGTGCGGGGGTGGGATGAATTGGGAGATTGGGATTGACATATATACACTACTGTGTATAAAATAGATAACTAATGAGAACCTACTGTATAGCACAGGGAACTCTACTCAGTGCTCTGTGGTGATCTAAATGGGAAGGAAATCTAAAAAAGAGGGGATATAGGTATACGTATAACTGATTCACTCTACTGTACAGCAGAAACTAACACAACATTGTAAAGCAACTATACTCCAATAAAAATTTAAAAAAAAAAAAACAGTAAGGTGCATTATTTGCCAACCCTACAAAGTTTGCTATCGTTCAATATTCTTCTATAGCCCATTGGTACAATTTGATTAAAATTTCATTTTAGCAAAATGTACAGTATAATATTTCTTTTAAACACTAAGTAGGCTTTTTACTGTACCCCTTTCATGTTACATCTACCAAAATTATATGGTGAATATGACATCAGTATAGACTACAGCTGACCCTTGAATAATGCAGGGCTTAGGGGCACTGACTCTCCACATAGTCGAAAATCCATGTATACCTTTACAGTTGCCCCTCCGTATCCGTAGTTCCGCATCTGCAGACTCAATTAACCTCAGATTATGTGACACTGTAGTATATATTTATTGAAAAATATCTTTATATTAGTGGACCCACACAGTTCAAACCTGTATTGTTCAAGGGTCAACTCTGTATTGATGTACCACAGGGATGGGGTGAGGCAATGTGTAATGGATCCGTATTATGCAATGATGAAACAAACAAAAATTAGTAATATTTAAATTACAAAGGTATTCCATTCCCAGCTGTATATATCCAAGACATTTGAAAACCTATGTGCACAAAAACTTGTACATGAATGTTCAGAGCAGCATTATTCATAACAGCCAAAAAGTGGAAACAACCTAAATGTCCATCGACTGATGAACTGATAAATAAACTGTATATCCATATAATGAAATATTACTCATTAATAAAAAGGAATGAAGGACTGATGCATGCTACAACATGGATGATCCTTGAAAGCATTATACTAAGAGAAAGAAGCCAGACACAAAAGGCCATATATTATATGATTCCATTTACATGAAATGTTGAGAACCGGCAAATTATAGAGAAAGAATTTGGATTAGTGGTTGCCTGAGGGGTGAATGGAGTGGCAGGGGTGATTGCTCAAGGGTATGGGGGTTTCTTTTGGGGGGAAGAAAAATTCTAGAATTGATTATGGTGATGGTGATACAATTCTGTGAATATATGAAAAACCACTGAATTGCACACCTTTAATGAATGAATTGTATGGCATGTGAATTATATCTCAATAAAGCTATTATACTAAAAAAAAAAATACAAAGGTGTTAACTTTTCTCTTTTACCCCTGAAATTGGTGAGGTTTCATGACCGCTCCCATAATGACCCTACCAATATGTTTTGCTTTATACAAAATTATTTTCCTGGAAGAAATAAAAACTGATTTTATAGGTAAAAAAAATAATTTGAATGCATTATATTGGTTCATTATTTAAAGGAACCTCCCTTCTCCGGTGAAGCTTTTCATAAAGCAAATCATCACCCAGAAATGTTTTGAGGGTGTTAGGTATTTTTAAAGAAAAGCACACCTGGGATAACTTTAGACAGATACAGTTATCCTATATTAATTTCCAAGTTACTTAGCACAAGTGGAAGAGCCTAACCAACTGCTAAGATAAAGAAATTGTGACATTTGGTCTGAAAGTGGAAAAATCTCAGATGCACCTCAGAGACTGAGAGAAGACAAACTCAGCTGCTGATAAGATTTCCTTACAGGAATAGTTAGGGATTTAGGAATAAGATAACAGTCTGTTTTAAGTCTTCAATTTTATCCCTTGAGTAGTTTGAAGATATCTTGGGGAAAAAACAGAGGACTTTTAAAATTACCATTGAGACATTTCAAGGCAATTTATTCTCTAACTCCTGAAAGATTCAATGGTCAACAGAAACCAAGAGGTAAAAAAATGAATTAAAGATTAAGTGATGAAGAAAAAAAGGGAAAAACTAAATAAAATAAAATAAATGAAAATGGTTAAAAAGAGTAACTAGTCTCAATTTGAATATTCTAACCATTATAAAAAGTTAGGGATCTGGGTGGCAAGAGAATGAATGATATAAAAAATATTTAATTTTTGTATATTCTATTTTCTAAAATAAAAAATTATTTAAGTTTTAAAGGGATTTTTTAAATAAAGGAATGCCTTCAAATTTTATAAAGAATAGACCCACTTCTTCCTCAAGCTCCATCAGTAACTTATCGTGAGATTTTTATTATTGTTGCTGTTCAGGCAAACTTACCACTTAAAATGAGAATAAGATATTTCTATCTTCCTCATTCAGATAGAATGTCTTAAGGACATCGTAAAGCAGTCTGAAATAAATATGTTTAAAGTATTTTTGCATGGACTATAAAGACACATATATAGACAACAGAAAACAAACATAGGCAGAACTGTAGAACACAATCTGAGTTGATTATTTACTTTTCAAGTATTTAATTCAAAAAACTAATCACACATTTCTTAACATACTATGCTTAAACTCCTAAGCAAAACTGAACTGACATCTCCAGTACCTGTCATATTAAAAAGAAAGCAGTGGTTGCATGAAATAAACTTCCCATTTTGAAATATATATATTTACCATTAAAATATTGCATCACTTAATGTTCTTTTTGAACCTTCCAAATCTGTATTTTTGTTCTAAGATATTAATAAATTGCATTATTTTACTCCATTGTGGGTATAAATTTTCATAAATTAAAAACATGAACAAATTCAAAAAAGCATCTCAACAACACAGCTTTGAAAAAAATTATTTTTCAAAAAGATCACCCCCATGACTTTTATTGAATAGATCCCCATCTTAGAAAACCTGTCGGTGTTATACATAAATCAGTTTCTACCAAGTAATTATGGACTTTAAGTTTCACTTACAAGATATCATTAAGTAGTCTTCAGAAGTGCTCTTGACATCATCATCATCATCATCATCATCATCATCATCATCATCTTCAGTTTTAATAGTAACTGTAGAACCAGGAACACCGCCAGCTGCTTGAATCACAGTTTCTGTATCTGAATTAGTTACAAGAACCTCCTCTGATACCATTGTGGGAGAGTCAACTCCTGAGACACAATCTTGGACCACATGTTCTAAGTGTCCATCAGGACCAGTAACAAGGTCAGCCACAAAAACCTGCTCAGGTACTCTAACAGTTTCTGTAATTAGCTCAGACGTCAAGATGTGATCACCGTCATCTTCCTCTAAATCTTCTTCAATAGCAACATCAGCCTCAAGTACGGCTTCAGGAACAATTACACCTTCTGTTACTACATCAGTCTCGGTGATGATATCAGGCCCATGGACAACTTCAGCTGCGAGGCCATGATCAAGAGTTATCCCATCGTCTGTGACAACATCAGAAACTAATACAGCCTCAGGAACTGAAACAACAATATGGTCTCCATCGATATGTGCAGTACCAGCCATTCCAGCCACTACAATACAAACAATTATCCAAAAAAAGTAAAGTTATTTTATTAATTAAAAGTACTGTATGTATATATCAGATGACATAAAATAGTTTTTAAATATGAAACAGTCCTGGGCAAACTATCATTTTAAAGAACCACTGACAATTTAACTGTAATAAAAATCATCACCAACCAGGAACTGGGGTGGAGATGGGTGAAAACAATATTAGTAAAATCTAAATTAAGACCTTAAAAATAATGTACTTTATTTTCAAGTAAAAAAAAAGCTACAATGAGATATCACTACACACCAATTAGAATAACTAAAATAAAAAACAATAACACCACAGGTTGGTGAGGATGCAGAGAAACTGGATCTCTCATACGTGATGGCAGCAGCCACTCTGGAAAATAATTTGCCCAGTTTCTTATAAAAACATGTGCTTACCAATACAACCTAACAACTGTACTCTGTGGCATTTCTCCCACAGATATTAAAATATGTTTACACAAAAAGCTATACATAAATATCCATAACAGTGCATAGTAGCTATTATTTCTAGTAGCAAAAAACAAAAATACAACAACTCAAATGTCCTTTAGCAGGTAAATGGTTGGTTAAGCCAACTCTGGCACATCCTTACTATGCAATACTACTCAGCAATAAAGAAAGGGACAAAACTATTGATACATTCAACAACCTGAATCAACTGCTAGAAAATTATGCTGCATGAAAAAAGTCAATTACCAAAGGTTACTGTACTGTATAATGTATAAATGGAATCATCTATATAACATTCTCAAAATTCTAAAACTATAGAGATGGAGAACAGATTAGCAGTTGCCAAGGGTTGGGGTGTGTGTGACTATTTTGGCATAGCATATATATGGAGATGGAGCCATTCTGTATCTTCATTGTGGTGGTGTCTACACAAATCTATATATGAAATAAAACTGCATAGAACTATATACACTCTCACACACACAAATGGCGAAAACTGAATGAGATCTGTAGTCCCATTAACAATAATGTACCAATGTTAATTTCCTGCTTTTGATACTGTACTACAGTTATTATAAAGATGTCACCATTGGAGGAAGATGAGTAAAGGGTATACAGGACCCTATATACTATTTTTTCTACTTCCTGTGAGTTTAACATTTCAAAAAATTAAAATTAAAATAAAAAGGGCACACAAACATAAAAGGTTGCTAATATGTTAAATTGAGTTAATAAAATATGACAAGCTTAATACATTAGAAATACATATTATAAACATAAAAGTCCCTGAACTTCTTTATTGTACAAGAATTACTATATTCAAAAATGGAAAGCATCCTTTAACATCTGATTTGAGGAGAAAAAGAACCAACTCATTTTAGGCAAAGATTTGGTTTATTTAAAAAACATACATACAAACTCTAAATTGCATTAAATTCTAAATTAGTAAATCTGCAGGAATAAAGTTTTAAATAACGTTTTTCTTGAGCAGCACGGTAAACACCAACTCCTACCCCCCTTGTAAATACTGTAAGAGTGTAAAATTCCTTCATAAGTAATTCTGTTACATTCTCCCTGAGGTGGTATAGTAAACAAATTAACAGAGTTTGTGGACCAGGTTACAACAAAATTACCTACATGAAATAATCCAGTACAAAGCCTTTTCTTCATAATGATCACTTTCTATACAGTAATACCTGAAAGAGTACCATTTGTTATACACTGTTCACTATTATTAACCAATTCATTATGGAAGTTTGTTAGCAAGTTAGGATGGAGACCAGTAAACACTACTAATACCCTAACACACCAAAAAATAAGGTGAGAAGGGAAAAGCTGCCTTTCAGAATTATATTCCTTTCAACCCTTCTGTAGCCTTCTCACTATTCTCAAACTCTCACCTAAACCACCATATTACCCAAAAGGACACAGCCTCAACCTTGAAAATCTGGTAGACAAAGGGAATACGTACAGAACAAGTACTTTCTATTCACTTGTTACTCCACTGGCCATTTTTGGAGACAGGGAGAAGGTGAGGGTTCAAATTTAGTATTCAACCAGACTGGAAATATGGTTTTTACCAGGGAAAAGTTAAATGTTAACCCTATAAAATTCACAGGATTGCAATTCTATGTATATGAACAATGAAATTAGTATTTTATAAAATCTTTTCATAAGTTAGACGTAAAATATGGGAAATCTCATTTATTTTAGAACACTGCTGGAGAGTAGTTTGGTTTCTGAGAATAGACACTAGGGAAGGATGGAAGGATAGAATAATGCTAGTGCTGGCTTGGGTTCAGATTAATCTGTTTGGGAGGGTTCTAAGAAGAAGGAATAAGTGTTTTTTAGTTTACCTAGTCTTTAACTCTAGCAGGAAATTACAGGTCAAAATAAATCAGATCTAAACCAAAAAAAATCCAAACATCCTTGTTTGCCCTGAACTAAATAATTTAAGGATCTTAGACCAAGAATTAATGGGTTCCTCACAGGGTATTGGCACATTACTCAGACCAAGATCCAAGATGTCTTTTATTAAATTTTGCACTTTCCTCTTATCAACTCATCTGTTAGATTTCACTGACTTTCTAAACAAAGTCACTTATTTTAGCTATACTCTAGCTATATTTATTGAGTACTATGCACCAAGCAACCTAATACTTTTACATATATTATCTCATTTAAGCCTCAGAACTCTGTAATAAGGTGAGTGTTATTATCCCCATTTTAAATATGAACAAACTATGGTTTAGAGAGATTAAATAACCTTGCCCAGACAGGAATAAAGACGCAGACCTACTAGAGAATGGACTTGAGGATACGGGGAGGGGGAAGGGTAAGCTGGGACAAAGTGAGAGAGTGGCATGGAAATACATACACTATCAAACGTAAAATAGATAGCTGTGGGAAGCAGCCGCATAGCACAGACAGGGAGATCAGCTCCGTGCTTTGTGACCACCTAGAGGGGTGGGATAGGGAGGGTGGGAGTGAGGGAGACGCAAGAGGGAAGAGATATGGAGGTATATGTATATGTATAACTGATTCACTTTGTTATAAAGCAGAAACTAACACACCATTGTAAAGCAATTATACTCCAATAAAGACGTTAATAAATAAATAAATGAATAAATAAATAAATAAATAAATAACCTTGCCCAAGGTTCAAGCTGGGAACTGAACTCATTGTTTTACTCCAGACTGGCTTTTTTTTTAAACTTGCCTAAATGAGGAGAATAGAATTTACTTATTCTAGAGACTATTTTTTAAGGAATTTATAGGGCTAATCAAGTGAGTAACTACTAAAGGAAGAGTTTGAAAGAGAAAGAATAAGAAGACCTACCATAGAGTCACTCGTTTAAAATTTAAGGCATTTAGTAAGCAACATTAAAGGGCATTAAAATTTATCTCACTAGGTAGCAAATTATAAATGATATGAAGAACTTTTAAAAAGTGTGAAATCAATTAGATAACCAGATAACAGTAAGAAACAAGTCATTATTTCAAGCATTTCCTTTTTTACTAAAGTTATTTAATTTAAATGTGAATACCTGGAATTTCACCAGGACAGCATAAAATTTGGTATTTGTTGGGTCCATCTTGGGCCACCATCTAAGGTTTTCTGCTACTTAAGTCCCAAAGCAATATGGACTCTTTTCAGCAATAAAAACTTAAACAACAATTAAATTCAATGGCACAGATTCCAAGGGCAACTATTACACTGAGACACGCACAAGTTATTACATAAATCATACTACTGTAAAATTTAAACTCTAAAGTATCCTTCAAAAGAAACTGGTCCAATAAACTTCTCAATTAAATTAATAGTTCAGATTCTTTTTCTTTTTTTTACATCTTTATTGGAGTATAATTGCTTTACAATGGTGTGTTAGTTTCTGCTTTATAACAAAGTGAATCAGTTATACATATACATATGTTCCCATATCTCTTCCCTCTTGCGTCTCCCTCCCTCCCACTCTCCCTATCCCACCCCTCTAGGTGGTCACAAAGCACCGAGATGATCTCCCTGTGCTATGTGGCTGCTTCCCACTAGCTATCTATTTTACGTTTGGTAGTGTATATATGTCCATGCCACTCTCTCACTTTGTCACAGCTTACCCTTCCCCCTCCCCATATCCTCAAATCCATTCTCTAGTAGGTCTGTGTCTTTATTCCCATCTTACCCCTAGGTTCTTCATGACATTTTTTTTTCTTAGATTCCATATATATGTGTTAGCATACGGTATTTGTCTTTCTCTTTCTGACTTACTTCACTCTGTATGATAGACTCTAGGTCCATCCACCTCACTACAAATAACTCAATTTCGTTTCTTTTTATGGCTGAGTAATATTCCATTGTATATATGTGCCACATCTTCTTTATCCATTTATCCGATGATGGACACTTAGGTTGCTTCCATCTCCTGGCTATTGTAAATAGAGCTGCAATGAACATTTTGGTACATGACTCTCTTTGAACTATGGTTTTCTCAGGGTATATGCCCAACAGTGGGATTGCTGGGTCATATAGTAGTTCTATTTGTAGTTTTTTAAGGAACCTCCATACCGTTCTCCATAGTGGCTGTACTAATTCACATTCCCACCAGCAGTGCAAGAGTGTTCCCTTTTCTCCACACCCTCCCCGGCATTTATTGTTTCTAGAGTCTTAATATAGTAGCCATTTCATATTAACCAAAAACCTTACAGAATTTAGAGATCCTGAGCCACACAATGTGTTTACTTGGCTAGGTCTACCTATGTATGCTAAACTCTTATGTTTCACAAGTATAATTAATTTATGGCATTGCAGATATCTAAGTTTTGATGTTAGCAAAAATTTAAAGAGAATGTATCTAATTTCTAATCAATTTTTAGAATTTGGAAAGCTTAGTATTAGATAAATAAGGGATTAATTAAACCTCAAGACATTGAGGAGGAACAGTGGAAAGAAAGGTAAGAGGAACACCAAGCAAATATTCACCAGCACCAATCAGACATTTTTTTCACTCTTTGAAATGAATCAAGTTTTACTTGCCAATGGGCAACTTCTTCAGGAGTGAGGGTGGTTCTGGCACTTTACCAGATACTACAGGGTAGGTAATATTTTGTATTAAATGGAGAAAATACTGCCTTTCTTCCATTTAAAAATATCTTACTTTTAAAAGGTAAAAAATTAAAGTTGAAATTTCAACCAAAACTTAATTTATCACACTGAATTTCAAGTGTTCCAGAATTTGAAAAACTATCTCTAGTAAAGAATTCACAAAATTATTTGTGAAATCTCTTATGCTTCAGCCTTTTGTCCTTCTTCTAGAGTTTATTCCTATACTTTTTTTTCACATAAAATCACTTCTAAGTCATCAATAATCAACACAACTCACTTCTGACTCTTTCAGCAGAATAAATCCATAATTCCTTTCTATTTCATGAACTACACAGTCATCTCGATTCCCACCATATTAAATCTTAATCTACGCATTGCACCTTTACCATCAGACAGAAAGGTCAAGGAATCAGAGAACTGGGGAGGACATTAAATGTTTTCTAGTCCAACCCCTTCATAAAAGTGAAATATGTAATTTGCCCATTTACACAGATAATTTAATAGGCCTGCCAAGACTAGAATCTAGTTCTTCTGGCTCTCATTACTGTGGGCTTTACAACAGAGGACAAAATAACATATTCAACCATATTATCTGAAAACAGTAGGAGCATTTTCTTAACTGAGTAAAGTATCACTTGTTGTAATCCCCCATTCCTAATTTCATCTTTAACAATTCCACAGTATCTCATGTTTCTGTTTACTTTTGGTCCCAATTTACCATTTATCTTTTTTACTCTCATTCTGATCTTTTCTTTAATTCTTACCACTCTATGCCCGCCTCTTACACTTCAGATACCTCTCTCTTCTATCATTCAGACTGAACCTGTCCAAATTCAGTTTCTTTGTTGACTGTCAAGCGAGTCTTATCATCTTCATCAAAATGACTACTGTTAAGAGGCTACTGAAAAACTTGGCCACAAAAGTAGGTAATTTTTTTTTCAAAAAAAATAAAAAGGTAATGCTATTAGTAACAACTTTCTGAGGATATGGCATCAGAATATAATTAATCACATAATGCAAGATATTCCTCTATCACTATATAAGCATCTAACTAACTTCTTTGAAATGACTGAAGTACTTCCTTTTTCAGCTTTATTAACAATGCAACTTAAAATGTATTTTATATTTTAATATTTCCTACACATGAGAACTGATGCAGGTATTTATGCAAACTGAGTTTTTCATTTCCAATGACATATTACCACTATATTCCAAGTTTCCTTACCTCAACCTTCCCACAAAATTATAAGAATGATTTTATCTAGACTACTGACAAATCGCCTTACTTTAAGAAAATAAGCCCTACAAATGTATTTTCCTGGCAAAAGAACAATTTTTCATTGTAATTTCTCCCCTTCCCCAATACAGTTTTGATATTTAGTATGTTCTGACTTTTAAAAAAGAAAGAAAAAATATAACAAAGAAAATGCTTTACCAAAATCCTGCATAATCATGGTATGTGCCATTCTAGAGTCTGATGTGTGCAATCCAAGACTTCCACCACCTGAATCCATACTTAGCAAAGTTCATTCACAAATCTCTGTAAAAGAAACGGTTTTAAAAATAGTTTAAATACATTTAGGCCAAAGTCAGTTGCTTTGAGAAAATGATGCAATTGAAAATGTGCCTCTCAACCAGGTGTGCAAATCTTATTACAAAGGAAAACAAAACAAGCAAAAACCTTGATTAGATGCTTTACGTGACAACCATAAATAAAAGAAGGGTCAAATGGAAGTAAACCAAAGATAATGGAGAATAAGCACAGTAAGGGTGATGAGCCATAGGGAAGTGAAAGAAGCAAGCAAAAGAACAAAACTGTAGCACTGAGGTTCCACTTAAAATGTTATTAAATAAGAAGAAAAAAGAGAACAAGATGACAACAGGCAATAGTTGGGATATTTATACATTACTAGAGGACTCAGGTGTCTAGTATTAGTGAATTTCATCCAGTGGCTCTCATCCATTTCTTCCAGACCCAGCTCAGCTCTGCAGCGTAGTTCTGCAGATAAACGTGTGTTTCACCTCTGGCTCCCGGGGTTCTACTTATAATGTAAAATGTTCTATCCCAGTTTCCCTGGAGTTCTTTGAGCCAGTAAGGACGTCTGGCCTTATTCTACTACATTCTCTTGTCTCACAGTTTTGAGGACTCATGAAACATGACTGCTTCCTAAATATAGTGGAGATAAGATCAATCACATACAAACATTTAGTAAATTGGTTCTTTCAGAATATCTTTTACTTGTAATTGTATGACTAATTTTTTTCATTAATGATTAATAAAGTCACACTAGCCTCATGCTAGTTTTGAAAGCAAGGGCTCAACCTATTTCATTTCAAATGACTTATCCTATATTTAAGATCACCAGATCGTATGGAACCTAAAGTCAGGTTCTGTAACTCAACGTATTTCTTACAACTACATGTATACTTTGCTTTCAAACATAAGATTCTAAGTAAATCAACCAAAAAGTCTGTCAATTTTATAAAACATTTCCTCATTTTTAGTTAGGAATGTTTAATAAATTGGGCTATACCACACAAAAGATGAGGTTGCATCATTAAGTTTTAGAAACTTTTAGAAAGCTGCCATGTAAGACAACTTAATCTATCCTTAAGTACCAGAGATCACTAAGATTTTTTCCCTTGTCTCAAAATTTGATAGGTGTAAAAGAGGCAAGAAAGTCTCACAGAGTAATCTTTATTAACATTTGAGTCATGTATATCAAAATTCTACAGCAGTAGGTTATTTATCTGTATATTAAAATGATTCTAACAAAATTACTTCATGTGTGAGCAAAATTACAAATTTTTAGAAACTCTTAGCTATATTTCTCTATATTTTTTCAAATACCACATTATTTTCTGCCTTCAAAATGAAGTCAAGAGGGGCCAAGAGAGTTCACAATAAACTACCTGGGGCTTCAGAGAGATAAATTAAAATGCCATAAGGACTTATTTTTAACATTTAAAACAGTGTACTATTCCAAATTTAATTAGAGTAATTGCTTTCTTTATCACATAACTAATAGAACAATTATAGATGTCTTTAAAATGTTTTAACACTTAATTTTGTTTAATTATTAAAGATAAAACATTAAGTAATTTGTTAATCACCTTAATATGAGTATCCTGAAGAAACTGTTGATTTTCTTACATATTGTAAAACAAAATCTGCAGCACTTTCTTTTTGTTATTTTTCCTTCTGAACTACATTACTTTCTTTGGAAAAACGTTCTTTTTACCTATTGTAAAAATACATTCACAATTAGATATTTTAAAACATTTTAAACCAAATCTCTTACACAACTTAAGAATTTTTCTTTACACTTTAATGTTCAGGGTGAGATTAGGAAGGGTTCATATGCTCAAAACTGCTAATCCAAAAAGCAACCGAAGGGATTGCAACAGAAACAACTACCTAAAACGACATAAGCAACGTTATTTCACTTAGAATTCGACCACCTGATTAAACCAAAATCTTCCCTAAAGCATATTTTAATAATCACTAGCAATACCTTATTTTGGAAAGTAAAAGAGAACCAACCAAGGGCAAGCGTTACCCTTGCCAAATTCATAGAGAAAAATCTGCACTAGTGCTCAATGAAGTGTAAAAATTTTAACACACAGTGCAACTATTACGGGAAGTATCACACTGCAAGAATACCAAATAAATAAATTGGAGCACCTTTTTCCCATATAGGAAGTTTCAATAAGATCAATAATGAATGAGGTATGAGAACAGCAGTGTGTTAAGGATTCAGCAGCCAATAGATAGCTAGGCTTCTCAGTCTTCTCAAGAGTGTATCTCCCATCCTTATTGAATGGAGGTACCCACCAAGCACTCTTCAAGTAAACATCTTTCCATAAATATGTGGGGAGCAGAAATCACAAATCAAAACAAGACAACCCCACCCCCACATTTTACTCTCATTTGTCTCCTCGTCTCCTCTAAACATAGTTCACTCAGGACCTAGCTTCTCAATAATGTAAATAGGGTGAAGGACAGGAGAGAAATCCTAAGGCGGCAGAGCAAGAGAATGTGAAAGTAGTATTAGCAGAGATAGGAGACAAAGGAGCCCTGGCAAGTAGCAGTATTGCAGCTTTGGACGCAGCCCTCTTCCCGCAGAAGTCTCCCTTTCTCATGATCATGCCAAGTTTCAATCATTTTGAGCAGAATGCACACATGTGCCCTCCCATATATTACCCATCTGCCTGGATCTTCAACCAAACAAGAGAACCTTCGCAGTGGAAAGTCAAGAGAGCGAAGAAACAAGAATACCCTTACCCCTCCTCCCGCACTTGGTGCAGCGGTCGCCACCGCTGCTACCCACGCCGTGCTGCCCAACCCCTCATCCTCCTCCTGCTACCTCTGCCCCGCTACACGGGAGACGGCGGCTGGGAACCAAAATGGTGGTGTTTTAACGGAGGCGACAGTTGCCGCACACGGCCCCCCACCCCCACCCCAGGCTCTGACGGCTCCCTAGCCCCTAAAATGCCCGATTCGGTGCCACCTTCTCGCAAACGCCGCCATCCCTCGCGCGTTCCAAGGTTACCATTCGCGGCAGAAGCGGGGCGGGGGCGAGGTAGGGGCAGTGCAACCGAGAGGAATATTGCGGGGCGGGGGTCGCCGAGAGAAAATGCCAGGGGGCCGCCGCATTCTTCACTTCACTGTTTTGTTTTCCGCCATTTTCCCGTCACCCTAAACCACCGACGGCCTCCACGACGGCTCTCGCCCCCGGGGGCTCTGGCCTTGGGGAAGAACGGATCGGCTGAGGGGGAAGTAATTCTCTCAATTCCTCCAGCCACCCGCTGCTGCTGAGGAGAAACACTGTCTGCCCGAGGGGGAGGGAACGCTTAGGGACTAGACGCCACTTCCATTGTTCCCTTCGTCCTACACTACACGCTGGGTGGGAGCCTCTCCTCAACTCACGCTAACGACACTGAGCGCAGCGGACCCGAGTCCCTCTACTTTCTCCTCAGGAGTCTCCTTACCTGCAGCCGCTACCGCCAGTTGGCTTCTGACCGCGCTCCGGATTTCTGCGGGGGGCGGCAGCTGTGGATCCGTAAGCTCCTCACATTCGGGTTTCCGAGGTTCCGCAGCTCGAGCCAATCACAAGCTACTCTGCGTCTGGGAGGCGCGCCGCCTAGTCCTCCTTTATATAGCGGCTGACTTGCTGAGGTTGCATTACGTCACGCTCCCCTTGCTGCAGGGTAGGGGGCCGAGGGAGGAGCGCGCACGCGCGCGCGGTCGATCCAGAAGCCCGCGCTGGGTTTCTGCCCGGAGACCCCGCGGACTTGCAAGCCGGGGCTGTGCCACCGGCCGAGACCCAGTGCGCAAGCCTCGATCTTGGCGCGACCCTGAGGAGTTTCCGTGGGAAGATTTTCTATTTTCCAGGTTTCTCAAAGGAGAGGAAGAGGGGGAGGGGGAGAATTAATATCTGAATGGCCACTCACTGAACCTCTCATAGATGTTGGATACCGTTAAGAAAAAATCGGCCCTACCCTCGAGGATTTGACCAATTAGGCTGACCAGAGTGATAAGAGGTTTACCTCCCCAAATGAAACCCTTGTGTGTTTTGCAGTTTCCCTCCTTCATTTCTTTTATATTTCGTAATGGTAGACAATTCGATAAAGAAAGTAAAGTGAAGAAAAGCATAGAAGGGAAAGGTGGACAAAGGACCTAAATGAAGTGAATATTAAATATCTTGAATGTGTCACTTTCAGCTTGTGTCTGAACAAAATGGGAGAACAGTGAGAAGTTCAGTGGTGAAAGGTGGGGAAAAGAGTGATGCGATGTGACTAAAAGGTTGCATTTGCAAAGGGCCTTATGTTCTGGAAATTTAGCTTTAGTACTATGAGCATTTGGAATGAATAGCAGAGTTTAAGGAGGGAAAGGGTATGATCCTTAAAAAAAAGAAAAAGAAAAAGTAACATTACCTTTGCCTAAATAATTTGAATATTTTACAAATAAAACGTTATTTTTCTCCATCAGCTAGATATTTTCTCCATGTCTCTATAACCTAATATACCACTAAAGGTTTTGAGAAAAGTAAGAGACACGGTGTGAAAGCCCTGGAACAGTATCTGGCTTATAGAAGACCGGGAGTCTGCAAACTGTCTACGTACAGAGCCAAGTAGTAAATATTTTAGGCTTTGAGGGCTATAGGGTCTCTGTCACAACTATTCAATCTGCAGCTGTAGCCCCAGTGCAGCCATAAACAGTATGTACACAAATGAGCATGGCTGTGCTCCGTAGAACTTTATTTATGGGCACTGACATTTGAATTTTGTCATTTTAAAGTGTCTTGAAAAATTATTTTTCTTTGAATGTTTAAAAACTATTTTTAAAATGTAAATTTTAAAAATGTAAAAAACATTCTTAGTCTCAGGCCATTAAAAATACAGGCAGCCGTCCAGATTTGGCCTGTGCACAATAGTTTGCTGACCCCTGTAGGTATTACTTGTTTAC